>NC_090657.1:20259613-20267113 GCF_040937935.1 Hyperolius riggenbachi
GTATGTCCTTTTACTGTCCAGTGTAAGTAAGCTACCTGTTCGGCTCTTTCACATTAGACAACGCGTGCAGGAGCCTTTCTCCTGCACGCGTTGTCTGCCTGCGGCGTGTCGTCGGGTATCTGCGGTGCGACGCAATCAGCGGCGGTAGCTGGTAATTAAACCCGACGGAAAACGCCGACTCGCTGGTGCGTTGGATGAAAAACTGCGCCCGGGTGCGTCGGAACCGCAAACGCATCGAAACGCAGCATCGGGTGTGAAAGGTAAAATGAAAGTCTATGGACTTTCATCTTACCTTGGTTAACGCAAATGGCTGCCGTTTGCGTTAACGCACAAAATCTGCTCTAATGTGAAAGAGCCCTGAGCATGCAGCAATTGAGCCTGAAGAAGGCTTATTAGCCGGAAGCTTACTCTATTTCTACTAAGTTAGCCAATACATTGTATTATGCTGATCCAAAACGTATTGCCATTACCAGTGTTACTCTGAAGACTGGTTTCCATAGCACAGCGTTATGTACATGGGTACAGGCCCACAATATAAAATACAGATGTCGGTGCTGGAAAAAAAATATCTACTTCATATCATATAGACTATTCCATCTGCTAAACAGGAGGCAGGCCCCGCCTTTCCTATACTCACCAAATCAGTACTTTGCACCCGGCATACCTTGTGGGCATATTCCCTCTGGGCAGTAAAGGTGCCCCTACACTTGTTGTTTTTCCTGGCAGATTCGATTATCATGTAATTGGAAAGGTCATTTTTAATATTATTAAATAACAAAATGTTATGTGCAGCTCAAATGTATGTTTATAGCAATTTCATATTAAAAGTGGAATTTCACTTTAACAAGCTGTAAGCTCTCTAGGGCTGTCCTCTTACTTCATATTTCACTGACCTGGAACAAGCATACAGTATGCAGGGCTTGCTAGTCACTAGCAGCATGCTTGTTCCAGGCCAGTGTATCTAGGCAGAAGGATAAGGGACCTGGAACAAGCATACAGTATGCAGGGCTTGCTAGTCAGTAGCAGCATGCTTGTTCCAGGCCAGTGTATCTAGGCAGTAGGGGAAGGATAAGGGACCTGGAACAAGCATACAGTATGCAGGGCTTGCTAGTCACTTGCAGCATGCTTGTTCCAGGCCAGTGTATCTAGGCAGTAGAAGGATAAGGGACCTGGAACAAGCATACAGTATGCAGGGCTTGCTAGTCAGTAGCAGCATGCTTGTTCCAGGCCAGTGTATCTAGGCAGTAGGGGAAGGATAAGGGACCTGGAACAAGCATACAGTATGCAGGGCTTGCTTGTTCTTAGGCTGTAGAGGAGGGATAAGGGTAATGGCCCTGGAGCTGGCGTCCCTCAAACATGTAGCTGTGTCACTGTGTACAGTATATTTTGCACCCTCTTTTTGTCCTCCAATGGCTACATCCGTCTTCCATAGTAACCATCTACCTGCTTTAAGAATGTAAAACTTGAGCGCTAGACAGCAATAATCGTTCCGCAGCCAGAGGTTAATCCAATCCACATGGAGATAGAAATATAGCTTTTGTAATCCTCAGCGCTGTATATTTAGGACACCCCTCCAGCTGCAGCCTGCAGTCACCCAGTGCACAACAACAGTGTGGCCACCACCCAGGGTAAAAACCACAACACAGGCTTAGATTCCTTTGCAACAGGGGGTTACACCAATTTATTTAAAACATAGCACAAAAATATAAAAACAACTTACATTTGAGGGTCCATGCACACTGGACCCTCCTTGCATACAATCGCTTATAAGGTATTTGCATGAGTGTTAACTTCAGTGCACCTTATTCACAACCTTGTAGGTATTTCCAGGAGATATAAATAGCCCGTCTCTCCTTCCCAACCTGGTTTCGGCAATGCGCCGTCTATCCCCTGATGATGGCGCATTCCCGAAACCCGGTTGGGAAGGAGAGACGGGCTATTTAGATCTCCTGTGTTGTGGTTTTTACCCTGGGTGGTGGCCACACTGTTGTTGTGCACTGGGTGACTGCAGGCTGCAGCTGGAGGGGTGTCCTAAATATACAGCGCTAAGGATTACAAAAGCTATACATCTACCTGCTTTACTACAGTTTCCCTAAGTACGTTTTTCAGAGTATTTGCAATCCTTCAAAACAAGTCAGCTCTTTTATTTCCGTTTTAACCGGTTCTCTTCAATCTGTTATGAGAGGCACTACGGGTGCCACTATTGGTAACATGGTAATAATGCCAGGTTTGGCCTTTTTCCTGGCCGTTATGCTGATCCTCTGCCTGTAGCGGTGATTGAGTACCTGTGTCAGGACAAGTATGCAGATCAGCTGCTCTGACTTGGCTTATGGAAGGCTTGCCACAGCTCAGTGTGGAAGAACTAAAGCCAGGGATAATGATGACCGCCAGGCAGAGAGGAAGAGGACTCGCAGTTGCAGCCTCCCTGTATCTTCCAGCTCAGTGTTTGTTGTTCCCAAAACAGCCCCATCCTCCATCTGCCATGATGTGTAATAATAAACTTGTCATCTGCGTCCTTCCCGGTGACATCAGTACAGTCCTGCCAGGATTGCAGTGTGGGTGTTGGGGTGACCCCGAGGCTGGGTGGGGGTGGGGCCTGTCTTGTGTTCCTGTTCGCATCCCTCTCGCATGTTTGATGCAGTTTGAGGATTGCGGTGAGAGCAGATCCCCCGCCGAGCGCTGTGAGTCACCCTCCGCTGAGGATTCTTACACCTTCTGCCTGTACAATCCTGAGCATCATCTCCATTCCGCATACAGCTTGCCTGGCTCGCCGCAGACAGGAAGCTGCCAGCCCCACTTCACACTCATTTTATTTTAAATTAAATTAAAATTTCCCCACTTAAAGAGGGACTTTAGTGAAAATCATGTAACAAACAAAATGTATTTTCTTTATTTTTAAATAATATTTATTAATAAAGGATTAGGCCAGTGTTTGCCCTCTGTGAAATCTTTCCTCTCCCTGATCTACATTCTGAAATGCATCCCTGGTGGTGACCTCTTTACTGCTGTCAGGTGATCTCTCCAGAATGTTAGTTACTGAGAGTTCAAAAGCCAGTAGAAATGCATGATTCTGCATATCTGCCTAGTCTAAACATCACTGGGTGGTCGGGGTTATAAACCAATATACAGCAATATATAGTTACAGGCGCACTTAAAGGGAACCTAAACTGAGTGATATGGATTTTTCCTTTTAAAATAATACCAGTTGCCTGACTCTCCTGCTGATCCTGTGTCTCTAATACTTTTAGCCACAGCCACTCAACAAGCATGCCGATCAGGTGCTCTGACTGAATTCAAACTGGCTTAGCTGCGTGTTTGTTTCAGGTGTGTGATTCAGCCACTACCGCAGCCAGAGATTAGCAGGGCTGCCAAGCAACTGGTATTGTTTAACCATTTAATGACACCCTAACGTATTAAAACGTCATGCTTTACCCTATTAACAGCAACATGACTGTTTTAATACATCGCGCGTTTCCACCGCCGCGTGCGCGCCGCTACCGCCGCCGTTTCCGCCGGGATCCTATGCTGAGTGATTGGGGAGGAGGACCGAAAGGTCCTCTACCCAATCGCAGTGCCTGGAGTGAATGGATGTGACCGCGAACGGAGGCTACATCTGTTCACAAAAACAGGAAATTGTTACATTTCAATATATATAACGAAGTGTTCACTAGCGCCATCTTGTGGCCAAAAAGTATATTACACATACAAAATACATACATACACAAGTACATACACATCATTAATAAAATTACACTTCCAACTCTCCCTCCCCCCCCCCCCCCCCTTATGGACTCAGCTTTTTTTAATCTATATTTTATGGGAGGAAATTTAATTTTAATTTATTACATTTGGGCTGGTAATTATGGCCAGAACAAAAAGACCAAAACAGAAAAATAACGCCTATATTTCAAAATAATATATTGTCACAATACATTGTGATAGGGATAAAATTTAAATGGTTTAATAATCGTGACAACTGGGCAAATAAAATGTGTTTTATCCACAGGAGAATGTTTAATTTTAAAACTATAATAGCTAAAAAAATGAGCAATAATGATTTTTTTTTTTTCTCATTAAAACGCATTTAGAATAAAAAAATTCTTAGCAAAATGTACTACCCACAGAAAGCCTAATTGGTGGCAAAAAAACGAGGTATAGATCATTTTCTTGTGATAAGTAGTAATAACGTTATTAGGGAATAAAAGGGAGGAGCACTGACAAGTGAAAATTGCTCTGGTAAAAACCCTTGGGGGTGAACTGGTTAAAAGGAAACATCCATATCCCTCTCAGTAATGGTTCCCTTTAAAACACTTTTTAACCTAGCTGCAGTTTTTCCAAAATACGAAAAGGAAAATGAAGAGATCTCGCTTCTTCCCCAGTGGGAGCAATTTTGCCAATAAAAACGGCGATTTCATGCATGGCCCACTCGCCACCCTTCAGGACCATGTGACTAAAGCGGAATGGTTTAAGCTGACCGTGTGACCAGGAATATACCACTTCTGTAGAGCTGCGCAGAGGAGCATTTTATTTACTTGGTCTTCTCCGTTCTTCCTGAAGAGGTCTTGTACATCCCCAAGTGGCCCCTATTAAAGCCTGTGATTGACTTAGTCGCAGACAATTGCACATGCACAGCCCTGGCTGCACACCCACACAGTCAGGAGTGGTCTGCACATGTGCAGTTACAGGTTTAGTGAATTGCACAGACACAGAACACTCCAGTGAGTGGGAGCGTAATTGAGACACACGCCGTCGGGACAGTGCATGGAGTCACAGCGACATAATAGCAGTGCAGACTGGAAGGACAGTGAGGGACCTGATAGTTAGGAGGGTGCTAGATGAAGATGCAGGTAAGTAATAGTCCACTTTTTTTCACTTAAGGTTCTCTTTAACCACGTTTAAAAGGAAATTTCACTTTTTGTTTAAATATTGCCATAAATGTAGATAGTGCTGCACAAGTATGTTTTTTTTTTTTTGTACTTCTATTCAAAACAATCTTTCCATTTCAACTGTAAAGGGGCCCATACACTCAGCCGATTTTCTGGCCGATCGATCAAAATCGATTTGCAAATCGGTTGGCCAATCGACAGACGGTCGATTTCGATCGATATCGATGGATTTCCATCGAACTGGCAGGGTGGAAAATTTAGGTCGATCTGATGAGATTGCTTATCAGTTTGCATTGGCCTTAATGGAAATCTGATGGCAAAAAAATGCCATCAGATCGAATTTCAATAGATTTCAAACTGAAATCTATTGGAATTCTATCCTGGTAAAAAATGTTCTAAAAACGCATCAGATAGATCATCAGATGCATTTCTTATCTATCTTCTGCCAATCTGACGAGTGTATGGGCACCTTAAGCCAACCAAGAAACTGAATCACTGACAACCATGGCAATATTGCTCTGAGGTATTGGCTGCCCAAAACTTCCAGCTTGCTGCAGGCGTCATTTGCAGCACAGAGCAGGAGCATTTTTACTCATTTGTAGGGAAGATCAATGAGATGTGAATAATTTCGGTTGATGCAGCATTATGCAATTTTTTTATGCAAATGTATGCCGCCTGAACATGAACCAATCAAATCCTCCTGAGGTAAAATTTGATGCATACAAAATTTGCTTAACCCTGCATCAATTCGAAATTATTTGCATCTAATTGGCCATCCTACTCATGTGTTGCTCATTTTCAACAACCCATTGATTAGCAGCTGATTTTGACACTCCTCTATATGCCATGTCATGTTAGGCACACTGTGGAAAGGATGTGTTTTTTTTTTTCTATGCACATAAATATGAATCGTGCAAGCTGAAATAACCTTTGTTGTTAACCCTTGTGATAGATTAAGCTGATGTGGATGGATGTTTTCTCTGTGACCCTCTAACCCTTTACTAATGAAGACTATATAGCTTCCCTCTGCTTGCCTAGTGACAGGCTCTCTGTAGTAATCCTTGCTGTAAAGCGCTGCAGGGGCGCAGTTAGCGCAGGATGTAGCAGTATGGCAGGTATTCTGCAGTCATAGATCTGTGCGCGGGACTGAAATGTGCTCGCTCTCTTATTCCCCCCTCTAACCTCCTCTCTTCTCTCTCTTGCAGAAAAAGACGGTGGATTTCTACAGGCGAGAAGTGAGTTCCTTTTCCTAGAGAGATGCAGCCTAGGAACAGGGGCTGAAAATAGCCCTGATTTACACCTTGATGGAGGGGAAATAATATTTATTCCACACTATATATATCTGCAGTGCTCAGATGTGGGGCGGGAAAGAGGGGGGGGAGGGGGCTGTGCAGCATCCCCATCTGTAGTTAACTCTTCACACCCTGGTCCTGGTCGGGCTTAAGAGAGTAGGGGGTTGTGGGTGACGTACAGAGAATCTAGGGGATATGTTGGTACTGGCTTATGCTGCAGGTGTCATATAGTCAGTGCCGCAATGCATATGAGCTAGTTATGAAGTATAACTCCTTTTTCAGTGGACTCCCCCAATATATGCATGTCAGGAGGAGAGGGTGGCCTCCTTAGTGTTGAAGCTTCATGGAGATGTTGATAGATCAGTAACGGTTCTGACCGTAAATGATTTCTAGATACCGCTGTAGGCTAGTGAGGAATTGTATGCAGGGACAGATTTCTGGAACGGCCACAAAGGCCAGGGTCTTGGTTTGAGTGCTGCCCCATGGGGTGGCTGCGTATGCAAGAGCGGTTGCTGCATATGGGTAAGGAAGCTACAAATTAAGAGGCACAAAACAGGAACACACATGAAACTGGTGACGTAGCTCTACACGACAGCAAGGGGCTGCTGTACATAGACGTCACACACCGAAGAGGGGACTGCACAAGGAATGGAGGGGGCAGCTGCACATGGAAGAGCAGCCACAAGAAAGTTGGCCGGGGGGGGTGAGGGGGTCGCGGCAGAAAAAGTATAAATCCTGCCTTGATGGCGTGACCTGTTCTCACTCTAAGTCGTCACTTCTGGTGTCACAGAACTGATTGTTTCTTCTCTTAAAATTTCAAATTAGAAGAACTCTAATAGGATGATTGTTGTTTCCATTTTATGGACCAGAAGAGGATGCTCAAAGGGGTGTGACTGTTTATAAGGAGGCAGACAGGAAGCGTGGCATTTTCCACCAATGAAATGTTGCTAAATACAAGCATTTTTATGTTCTTAACATTAGGTCAAAATGTTGCCTTTTTCCCTAATTCTTCATGATTGCTCAGTTCGTGTTATTTATCTCAATGCTCTAGCAAATCACTTAATTTATTAAAAAAAGGGGTAGGAGGAGACCTGTGGGGACGTTCTCTTTGCCAAACGACCAGTAATAGCTACAGGATATCATCCTGGATGAAAGTGCTCACATACTGTATATACTCGCATAGAAACCTAATTTTTCAGCACAAAAAAATGTGCTGAAAAGTTGCCCCTTCGGCTTATACGGGAGTCAGTTGAGCAGAATGGATGTTGGAGCAGGTTGTGTTACTGGCAGAGGAGCGTAAGGATTGTGCACTAGTGATCCTG
>NC_090657.1:20274613-20412227 GCF_040937935.1 Hyperolius riggenbachi
ACACACACACACACACACACACACACACACACACACACACACACACACACACACACACACACACACACACACACACACACACACACACACACACACACACACACGTATAAGATGAGGTACCCACTTTTCCCTCAGAAACCAGGAAAAATGTTAAATCCCAATATGGTAAACAAAAATAGGTTGAATTGATTAACAGATAATTACCGTAAGTCTTTAATCTCAGTTCCCAAAAATCTGTACATTCCACTGTAGCTTGCCCATTACAACCTCCTGTTTTAAAGTAAAAAAATGATTGCCCAGCACCATGGTTAAGCCCTTAATAGTTCATATGAAGACCATGCATGCTCCTTCAGGACTGGGCAGCAGTCTTAGGCAAGCTTCAATTAACAAAGTCCCTGAGAGAGCTCAGCATCTTCGGTCCCATAAGCGTGCCAAGAAGTTTTCTCAGTGTGACCACATTGCTGTTATCTTATACTGCTCTACATATTTTCAGCCGCTATAACCTCTATAACACCTTTAAACTCCAGGTACAGCCTCATAACTTGCAATACCAAACTGCAAAACAAAGCTACAATCTTGCCACTGTTGTATGTTTGCCAACCTAGACATTCACAGTCCTCTCCAATATAACTCCATCCGTGGCAGAGTGGCGTTTGTGTAGTGTGGCACACATGGCCTCAATTCACTAAGATCATGCTAGAGATAATAAGGCAAGAGAAAACTTACCTCCACACGTCAGAGAGTTATCTTACCTCTTCATTCCTTAAGTTACCTCTCCTGTAGTTAATTTACCTCCTCTGTAGTTATTTTCACATGCAGCTAATTAACAGCCTGTCTTTAACTCTGGAGTTATTTTAAGGATTGGAGAGTTAATTTAAAGACAGAGTTAACTTTAGGCTTGCCTGAGGTAAAATGTTTCCTGAATACTACATGCCTTATCACCATGGTAACAACTCTAGAAGAGTTATTAAAGACGGGAGATAAGTTTAGTGAATTGAGGCCAAAATAGTCTTAGTTGGGCTAAGGAAGATGACAGAGGCTGGGAGGGGTGAGCATATTACTCAGAGCTGGCCCAAATATATAAAAGGTGGCAATAGGTGTAGTCACCAGCTAGAAGGATAGGCACAGGCATAAACTGTAAAAACCATACCTGATGCAGTGAAACATGCTGAACTTGAAGTACACCCCTAATTTGGCCACACATGGTCCAATCATATAGTTTCATTCACTGAAAGACTTCAAAACGTGTTGTTCAATTCAGTTCCTTTTGATGGATTTTTTCCCCGGGTCATTTGTAAATGATGCCAATGTTGATCTGTTTCGGAAGATGTTTGTACAAAAGAAAAAAAATATACATTTCAAATATTATTCCTGCCACTGTCATGTCCAAGAATGCATCAGGGTATTCCCTTTTGAAGGAGCAGTGACAGGAATACTATCCCAGGAAAAAAAGACGTATAAGTAGATAATTGTTCTACTTACATAACATATGTATTGTACTGTCCACATTTTGATTTCAGTGCATTTCATTTCTCCTTGAAACTGCACTCTCATATCTAGCTTGCTTTGTAAACACATGTGAGCACTGCATGGAGAGGTAATTCCTTCTCAGCCTCTACCTGTCACACTGAACTGCCCTCAGCCAATCAGTGAGGAGCAGAAATGTGGGAGGAGAGATAACAAGATTCCCTCTTCCCGGCAATGCACCAGAATAGAGCTGGGCTGACTGAGATACGATTCATTACAGCAGACAGATTTATGCTTCTATTGGAATGCTTGCATAATAAACACAGAGCAGTGGGTAAATTGAATATTCAGCCGATATAATTAGTGTACTATAATTGTAGCAAACACCACAGTTTTTGGAGGGTTGTCATGTGTGGCGAGCCCTGATTTTGGTTTTGGGGGTAAGTATTTTCAGATGGCGCTTGTTTGGCTCATTAGCATTGCTGCGTCTGTCGCTGTTCCCTTCTATATGCAGTAGTGTTGTGGGGAAGTCTGGGCACAACAGATACACGGAAGTGTGATGTGGAGATAAATCTGTTTCCCATAAAGTAGTGATTGGTGTGGAGGGCTGGAGAAAGGGTGGTGGTGGGGGGGGGGGGGGGGGGGGGCAGATCATATCTGAGGAAGGGGAACTCTGAAGACAGATCAGGAAGGAGAATTGATGGATAACTGGGAATTGGGGATTTGGAAGTTCCCTGACTTTGTGGAAGGACGCTGGTATTGATCAGTTCTTCTTCTCTTCTACAGATCATGTACTATCAGCAATCTTTAATGAGATCCACAGTGAAATCCTCCGTCTCCCTCACAGGGTAAGACCTCTCTTCTCTCATGAAATAGATATGTAAAATGTGCTTTTTTTAAATGAGCTTAGAGCATACAGCTGTCAATATTAACCACTTCACCCCAAAGCGTTTTTTTACCCTAACGGACAAGAGCGATTTTCACCTTTCCGTGCTCATTCCTTTCATTTGCCAATAGCTTAATCCCTACTAATTACAATGACATGATCTATTCTTGTTTTTTTCACCACCAATTGGGCTTTTTTGGGGTTGATATCTGTTTTCAGTAATTACTTTATTTTCTATACATTTTAAAGGGAAAAACGAGGAAAAAATGAAAAAATACACTATTTCTCCAATTTAATCCCGTATAGTTTTAGGCCTCTTTCCCAGTGGGACGTTGCATTTGATGCGACGTTAAAGTCGCACAACGTGCCCCTAACGCAGCGCATGTAGGTTATGAAATTGAACATTATTTTGCACTGCGTTGTCTCTCGGTGTGCCGTTTTCGTCGCATACTGATGGAACGAAAACGGCGCATGCGTTATATTTAAAAAAAAAAAAAACTTTACTGAGCATGTGCAACACACATAACGCAGCAAATGTATCCCTTGTTTGTTTTCTTACATTGTACAGTGCCACAGAATATGTTGGCGCTTTATAAATAAACAATAATAATAATAAAATGTATTGCTAAACACACAGCATGCAGCACTTTCTAAATATTGCTACACGTTACACACAACGCAACGTGTGCACTGTGAATGTCGCACAGGCTTTGTATTGCTGTGCATTAGTCGGCGTTATAAAATTTTCTAATGTGCGAACCACTTAACGACCGCCTAATGCCCATAGGCGTCGGCGGGTCGTTAGTGGTATAGCATGGAAACAAACGGCCTTTCCATGCCAGTTCACGGAGGGTATCTACGTGAACAGCCGGAGAGCCGCCGATCGCGGCTCGCCGGCAAAATGTAAACACGCGGGGAAGAAATCCCCGCTGTTTACATCACATGGCGCTGCTGCGCCGTGACGTAGATCGGCAATCCCCGGCCTCTGATTGGCCGGGGATCGCCGGCATCTGATAGGCAGAAGCCTATCCTATCAGGCGCCGCTCAGAGTGTAAGGGAGAGGGAGGGAAAGCCGGGGAGGGCGGAAAGCGCTCCGGAGGGGGGCTTTGAAGAGCCCCCCCCCCCGGAAAGTGCGGGTAGCCGGCGGCGATCAGACCCCCCCAGCAGGACATCCCCCTAGTGGGGAAAAAAGGGGGGTAAGTCTGATCGCCCTGGCTATTTCCTGATTGGTGCTGCTGGCTGGAGAGTCCACGCAGCACCGATCAGAAGAAAATCCCCTGGTCCTTAAGTGGTTAACGTCCCACTGTGAAAGAGGCCTTAATATAAACACTGCTACTGTACATAAAACCCACACATTTTATCTGCCTATTTGTCCTGGTTATCACAAGAGTTTAATTATGTCCCTAGTACAAATTATGGTGACAATATATATTACTTGGAAATGAAGGTGTATTTCTTTTCTATGGTGTTTTTTTTTCGCACGAAGTTCACGTGCACACGCACAGGAATGCACGCGAGGGAGCGCGCACAGCGGTAGCAGCACTTTTGGACTTATAAAAACATCCCGGAGCCATTAAGAGGCTCTAGCAGGACGTTTTTATAAGTCTGGTTGCCATTAAGTGGTAAATTAAAAAAAAAAATCAGATATACTTTACTGGGGGCTTCCTCCAGCTCCTGGAGGCCTTTGTGTCCCTTGCTGCAGCTTCACTGTCAGGCAGTCTCCCAGTGGCCCCCTCCGTGGCCGCAGACCATGCCGGGTCAGCAGCTGCTATGGAGGGGTCACCAGCTTGGAGTAGAGCTGCGCTGAGGGACACAGGCCTCCAGGGGCTGAAGGAAGCCCCCGGTAAGTGAATCTGACTTTTTTTTTTCTTTATATTGCCAAATGTATCGTTTAAAGCACACCTAACCTAAAGTGAGCGTGATATGGAGGCTGCCATATTTATTTCCCTTTAAACAATACCATTTGCCTGGCAGTACTGCTGATCAGTCTGGCATTCTGAATCACACGAAGCTTGCAGCTAATCTTGTCAGATTTTTGCCAGAAACATTGGATCTGCATGGCTGTTCAGGGTCTATGGCTGAACGTGATAGAGGCAGAGTAACCAGGCAATATGCATTGTATAAAAGACAACTGTAACTAGAGGGATATGAAGGCTGCCATATTTATTTACTTTTAAGCAATACCAGTTGCCTGGCAGCCCTGCTGATCCTCTACCTCCAATACTTTATGCCATAGCCCCTGAACAAGCAAGCAGCAGATCAGATGTTTCTGACATTATTGTCAGATCTGACAAGCTAAGCTGCATTTTGTTTTGTAATTCAGACACTACTGCAGCCAAATAGATCAGCTGGGCTGCCAGGCAACTGGTACTGTTTAGAAGGAAATAAATATGGCAGCCTCCATATCCCTCTCATAAATATGGCAGCCCCATGTCACTCTCTCTTCACTTGTCCTTTAAAGGGAATCCTGATCATATAAGACAGGATACTTCCTTGATTTCAGATTCCTTTTATTAGACTAACATGTCACCCCCTATATGTGCTGTACAGTATAAGCTATTTCTCTGCTACTGTACTGATAGTTAATTGGCTGCAGTGTGTGCAGATCACTTCTTAAAATGCACGCTTCTAGAACATTTCCCGCTGTTTCTAGTTCTCCTTTCATTCTTCTCTCATTTGTCTGTACTCCTTATCACTTACAGATCTTTTCTGCACAAAATAAGTATAGCGTATGGACCAGTGATAAGTCAATTCTTAGTATGCATAATAATCACAATTCCATACACTTGGCTATGTTTTGATAGGATCTAGGCTGCTCTCTAGTGGCAGTTGTTGCAATTACAATTACATAGCCACTAAATAACATGTCAGCTCACCGTCACTATTACCTGATCTTATCCAGGCTGCATTCTAACTGCAATCACACAACCACTATTTTATACACTTCTTTGCAAACCTCACTGTGATAATTAGGCAATTTTCTGACAGTCTTTTGTCTCTGGCACTTTGTGGCTTGTTTGTAGTGTTGGTCAGTGCGATGCTAACGGTTGTGAGTTGATAAAAATTGTAGGCAGATTTATTCATCTTGGAAATGGACCAATAGAAAGCGGCTGCTGCTGATTTTGATTGGTTTAATTTTAAGCTGCATGAATTTGCATAAAACAAACTTAAACTTTGCATCAATGCAGAATTATTAGCACCTCACTGGCCTTGTGTGACCTGCTGATAGTAACTCTCTGTAGAGTGCTGCAGATGATTACTCACAGCTCCCTTCTCTTACCCTACAGGATACTGAAATACTCTGAGCAGTACTTCTCCCATGATCCCATCATGTCTGGCTGCCTCCCCAGCAATCCCTGGATCACCGACGACACTATGTTCTGGGAGCTCAACGCCAAACTGTGAGTGTCCTATAATGGTCCACATCTGCCTACAGTCATTTGTCTGTGAAGCTCCTCCTATGTGCTGCCCCCTGCTGGAGACAATTCCATAGCACACATCACATGTACAGGTGTTGTAATAAAGACAAATAAAAGTGGCCACAGGGCTGATCAGATCGTCCACACATGTCTTAAAGGACAACTGTCAGCTAAAATTCTAAATGCCACATATATTTCCAGTAATTACTAGCAATACAAAGGCTTTTTTCATCTTTTTTTTCATTTGTGTGAAGAAAAAATGACAGAGTTCTCACTGTGGGCATTACTATGGAGAAGCAGTGTTCAGCACATCCAGCATACAGAAACAGTCTTCACTAGTATTAATCCTGTGAGTAAAATTAGTTCACAATGATAGAAAGCAGAAATATACCTTCAAATAGTGTGTAAATAATCATCAGCTGCAGCTGTGTGCCTGATCCTTCTCTCCCTCTCCCTCCCTCAGCTCCGCAGTGTGACGTAAACCATTTACAGCCAGGTAGAAGTGTAACCTAGCTACATAGTACAGCTCTGCCTCCCACGGATACCGACACAAATTGTTACAAACAGCTTGTAAACAAGGCACTTTTTCACACAGGCTGTGCTGAGACCTCTGAAAAGCTTTCTAGTGTTGCTGGCTAAAATCTCGATAGGAATGTGGGGTTTACTGAAAAACTGTTTATTTGATAGATGTTCTTTAAGGCCCGTTCCCACCACCATCACGGTAGATCGGATCTTTAAGATCCCCGACTATTCCCACGTAAAGTATCATTATCCCTTGAACTCTCACGTTCTCGCCCGTCGTGTGCTGTTGTGTGACGTCGAGCACCTGACGGCAGGAGGGTGGATTGGGGAACTCTCATTGTCCTGGCACGTGGCTGGGATCCATCTCCCTGCCTTGTGAGGTGCGTATTCAGCTTAACTGCATCTTCCTAACTTGGGTATCTCAGTCACTTTCCACATTTGTGGGACTTCTGTCACTGTCTTTCCTGACGTTCTCTTGATGTGAAGATGTTTTATACTATTAGCTGCTTGAGTTGCCCCCATTCTCACCCTCATACCAGATAGAACGTATAAGGGTCATTTTACACTTAGTGCAGTTCAATTTTCACACCGCAAAATGTCTGCTGCATCGCACCACACTAGTACACACACTTTAGTATATGCAGCAGATTGTGTTGACAGGAAAATTTATAGGCCACCTGCCTTCAAAAACTCGCACCCTTTAAGTCAAGTTTATACTGCAGGACCGGAAGCATGTTATCTCCATATGCGCCCTGAAAACGCACATTACCATTGACTTTCATTGCTTCTGGTGCCTGCGCAATAACACACTGCAGCTTCTGCAGCAGCTAGAGCACACCCGGCGCATCGCAGGAAGTGTAACAGGTTAAATTGATTGCGATTGTGGGTGGAGAAAAGCTGAACCGCCCATATGGCAAACTATTTAGGGGCCTGGTGGGTGTCCAAGGGCTTGGTGGACATCTCCTTTGACCTCGTATCCCTCCTCACTCTACCTAGCAGAGGCTAGCAGGGGAACCCAGAGCTGCTACCATACTCTGGGCCCCCATTTCATGATAGTCCATCTCTGGGATGAAGTGCTTTAAGAAGAACCCTCTAATTTCCAACTGTTTTGTTCTTTAGGGTGGAGGTCCCCACCAAGCTGCGGGTGGAGCGCTGGGCGTTTAACTTCAGTGAGCTGATCAGAGACCCCAAAGGACGTCAGAGCTTCCAGCAGTTCCTGAAGAAGGAGTTCAGTGGTGGGTGCTGGTTACGGGTCCCACAGTGAATGTTTTAATACATTTTGTGTTTCATTATTATTTAGTGTAAAAAAAAGTTTTTCACATTTGTTCGTTTGTTCTTTAATTGGGTAAAAAGTATTATACAGCTATACAGCACCAACCCTTTCATGTCACTGTTCTCTGCAGAGAGCATTGTCCTCCACCTCAGACAGGTCACAGTCTTTTGATCCAACCACTTTCCAGAGCTAAGTTTTTGAGGAAAGCAATTAACCTACCAGTATGATTTTGGAATGTAGGAGGAAAACAAAGCACCTTGAGCATACATACTTCATACAGATATTATCTTAGGCCCAGTGCACACCAAAAACCGCTAGCAGATCCACAAAACGCTAGAGGTTTCTGAAGCAGATTTACAGAGCGATTCTTGGCATGTTCAGAGAGGTTTTCTAACCATGCCTAGCGGTTTTTGGAGCGTTTTTCTGTAGCAGATTACAAATATTGTTATAGTAAAGCTGTTACTGAACAGCTTCTGTAACAAAAACACCCGGAAAACTGCTCTGATCTAGCGTTTTTCAGAGCGGTTTTCCACTTTCCTATACTTTACATTGAGGCGGAAATGCCGCAGAAATCTAAAAAAATGCTGCAGCCCCCGAGTTTGCGTTTGTGGAAAAAATGAACTGCTCTGGTGTGCACCAGCCCATTGAAATACATTAGCCAAGCGGTTTTCACACCGCTAGCGTTTTTAAAAACGCTCCAGAACCGCTCTGGTGTGCACCAGTCCTGAGTGCCAAGAGTGCGAACCACTTTGCCAATGCACTACCTTCTGACACTTTCTCTAATAATATTAAAGGGCCACCAACACGAATATTTGTAAAATTTAAATTGCATATGTATGCAAGATATGCATTTGTTCTGGAATAAAATGCACCATAAATGACTTTTATCCTATCTTGCTGTCACTTACTAGTTAGTATACAGTTAAAATCTGATAAATCTGACAGGTTTTGGACTAATCCAAAACCTGTCAGGTTTTTAAAGCCTACTGTGACAGAATATTTAATTTTTGCTTCATACTAACCCTACCCCCTACCCTCCTATCATTTGTACTCCACTTAGAGCTTGTGCAGTTTGTAAAAGCTTCTCTAATACCTTTTGTAGTCATGTGACCGCCTGTCTCTTTCCCTGTAGATTCCTTAGTGCCTGGGAAGGGGCGGAATCATTGCATGTCTGAGATACACCCCTTCCATGAAGATTCTGTGTATAACCTATGGGAGTGTATTATTAGGATGCAGCATGCTGTGCGCCTGTATAGAGATTGCATATTCACTCTGGTTTTCTGCTCTGAGTTCAGATGAACAAACTGAAGCCAAGATTGTCACCATAATCACTACTATTCATAATTCACACCTCCTTTTAAACACGGAGGAACTGCAGTGTGTTGTTTTTACACAGCCGCTAGTCGCTCTCTGCTTAGGAGTTGAGCAGAGAGAAACCAATGGAACTTCTCACAAATAATCCTAAGATTGGTGTGGACAGTCTTGCTTCTGCTGACAGAAAGTTATAAGTTATATGTAATTTATCAATGATGGAAATGGGGATGATGATGATGCTGGTGGTGGATGTGGAGTGTGGAGGGTCTTCCCATTAATGGTGTCCAGCTTTCTCTCTGTGTTAGGGGAGAATATGAGCTTCTGGGAGGCCTGTGAAGACCTGAAGTATGGAGATCAATCCAAGGTCAAGGAGAAGGCTGAGGAAATCTATAAGTGAGTGCGTCCAAGGATTACCATCAATGGAGGGGGGGGGGGGGGGGGGGGTGTAAGATCTTAGTGAGAGCTTATCTTTTCTATATGTTACCATATATGCTATACTGTTTGTAGAGCACTGTTGAGAGAGACACCTCGGCACAAACCACCAGCAGATACATGTGGATACATGCTTCTGAGCCACCACAAGGCCAACGCCATTCAGGGGTACCTACTCTAGTGGTGGATGCACATACAATCAGCAGATCCATGATGGGGCAGTTTAAAGGGGAACTGAAGAGAGAGGTATATGGAGGCTGCCATGTTTATTTCCTTTTAAGCAATACCAGTTGCCTGGCAGCTCTGCTGATCCTCTGCCTCTAATACTATTAGCCATAGCCCCTGAACAAGCATGCAGCAGATCAGGTGTTTCAGACTTTAAAGTCAGATCTGACAAGACTAGCTGCATGCTTGTTTCTGGTGTTATTCAGACACTACTGCAGAGAAATAGACCGGCGGGGCTGCCAGGCAACTGGTATGGATTAAAAGGAAATGAATATGACAGCCTCCGTATACCTCTTACTTCAGTTCCCCTTTAAGCAAGAAAGGATGGATTACCCACAAAATAGCACCACTCTGGATTTAAGAATAATTGTATACATAATACACTTTATTATATCTAAATTGCATTCCATATGAATACTACACAATTAAAATCAACCTCAATCGCTGATCCAAACCTTAGCCAATAAATAGCAATTTATCGATCAAATTGTGTGAGTAGAGCAGGTGTATCACTATGTGTAACCTGCACACAATTAGACTGCGTGTCGGTGTATGAACCCGGGTTCAACAAACTGCAGTATAAAGTGCCTCACGTTATCAGCTTGGTTAAGTGTATTACCATTTCTCTGTCTATATTATCTGTAGTCCGTAAATTATAATGAATAAAAAGTGACTTATATGCCACATGTCACATCTCTCGTCACAGACTCTTCCTTGCCCCAGGAGCTCGGCGGTGGATTAACATAGACGGCAAAACGATGGAGATCACAGTAAAGGGACTGAAGCACCCCCATCGATATGTGCTGGACGCTGCCCAGACCCACATCTACATGCTGATGAAAAAGGTGGGTGTTATTAATGGGTGGAGTGTGTGAGGCTCCACCTTCTTTGCAGCTCCTCCCATCTGGGTGTTAATGGGTAGAGTAGGTGTTTCTGGCTCCACCTCCTGTGCAGCTCCTCCCATCTGGGTGTTAATGGGTAGAGTAGGTGTTTCTGGCTCCACCTCCTGCGCAGCTCCTCCCATCTGGGTGTTGTCAATCAGTAGAGTAGGTGTCTGGCTCCACCTCCTGTGCAGCTCCTCCTATCTGGGTGTTAATGGATAGAGTGGGTGTGTCTGGCTCCACCTCCTGTGCAGCTCCTCCCATCTTTTCCTTTCTCCCAGTAGGATTCCTACGCTCGTTACCTGAAGTCCCCGATCTACAAGGAGATGGTGAACAAAGCTTTCGTCCCTCAGGAGACCAAAAAGAAGTAAGGGAAGCCCTGTGCTGTCAAACTTTGCATCTGTATATGGCATAACCTAAATACTGTGACATCATTTGTGTTGTAGAACGTGCAACATTTTTCAAAAAACAATTTTATACATAAGTTAAAAAAAAAAAAGTTAGTTCAAAACTGCGCCTAAACTGGGGTCTTGTGACGTGTTTACTGCACATGTACACTAAGAAAAACAAAAGTTTGCTTTCTTAAAACAGAAAGAATTTGCGATAATTCAGGTTGGAGTGAGCTTGAGATGTCTCCCAGTGCATCACTGCTGAATATATGCAAATTAACCATTGTACCCTTAGAAGCTAAACACACCTCCAGAACCGCCGGAATGCAATGATGTGTCAGCTTGTTAATTTGTACACTAACACTTTAAAGATGTAAGCTCCTGGGCATTCATCTTTCATTGCTTTTGTTATTCAAGCCAGGAGTGGACACCCTCACATACTATGTGTCTTTGCCCAGCTTCCTGCAGTGCCATGTGCTGGGTGCAGAATAAGAATAATCCTGTTGCATTATGGGAACAGAGTCCTATTCCCCCCCCCCCCCCCCCTACTCATTTTAGACCATCTCAGTGGGGACATACTATGAAACAACAATGGCCACACAAAGCTCTATATCAGAAATATGGATGATAAATGGACATTCCCAGTAACTGGCAGAGCACGGTTCTGGTAGAATGAGGACTGTTACAGGGTACCCTGTTCAGAGTGTCAGAATATGAGATTGGATCAGGCCTGTAGGGAAAACCTAACAGCTGTAATACCATTGGCTACTACCATGTGTAACAGGTGGGCGTCACCTGTATTGTGCATCCTTGTGATATGGTGTCTGTGAGGTGTCATCTGGAGGAGGGAGTAGAAGGATACAGCTGGGAAAAATAAACGTGATTTCAAATCCACCTTTCAGTAGAACTTTTCAAGAAAACACGATAGAAGACTAAATATACAGATGTTCAGCTCACCATTGCTGAAACACTTTGAAAAAATGAGTGATCCATCAGGAGAGAAGAGATACATTCAGAGAGATTTACTTATTTATTTTTTATGAAAATACATAATTTTGCAGAGATTGAGGCATTGGATGGATAAATCTTATTGTCACATACTGTATTCTAGGAATTGTAGCAACAGTTCTGTAGAACTGATTATGGCAATATCCATATCCATATGAAGAATTATTTTGGCCATCCTGCCACCTAGTGGTTCTTAGCGCATACTACCGCCACTACCCACAGACTACAAGACATGAGTGAGTCTACTCTGTGCATTGAGGCACGCTTAGTATAGTATCTCCCAGGATTGCAGGCCTGGTAAGTAAGGAAAATTTCACTTCAAAATTAAAAGCACACGGTTACAATCCCTCCACCCATCTCTCTAGTGAATCACATATTATTATGTAGTATTTATATCTGCAGAGCTGTAGCGAGTATATAGTATTGCCACTTACAAACTGTCCCTCAAAGGATCTGACAATCTAATCCCTAACATAGTCATTTGTCCAGACAATTTAGGGGCCAGCCAATTAACCACTTAAGGACCGGGCCTATTCTGGCATTCACAGCACAGATCCTGTTGCAGGCAGGGTGATCAGACTCCCCCCCCCCCCCCCCCCTTTTTTTCCCCACTAGGGGGATGTCCCTGCTGGGGGGGGGGGGGGGGGGTCTTATCGCCGCCGGCTATATGCGTTTAGCTACTCAAAGCCCCCCTCCGCAGCGTTTCCCAGCCTCCCTCTCCTTCCCTCCCTCCCCTCCTCTCTCTGGGCAGCACAGGACGGCGATCCGTCCTGCGCCGCCTCTGATAGGCTGCAGCCTATCAGATGCCGGCGATCCCCGGCCAATCGGAGGCCAGGGAACGCCAATCTCCTTTACGGCGCTGCTGCGCAGCAGCGCCGTAGGATGTAAACACGGGGGATTTCTTTCCCGCGTGTTTACATTTCGCCTGCGAGCCACGATCGGAGGCTCACAGGCTGTTCACTGTTCGAGCGGCCATTTCCATGTAATTCCACTTACGACCTGCCGCCGCCTATCGGAGTTAGGTGGTTGTTGAGTGGTTAACTTATCTGTATATTTTTGGGGAGTGGGAGGAAACCAGAGACAGACATGGGCACAACATACAAACTATGTGCAGACAGTGCCTGGGGACCCAGTACTGCAAGGTGAAAGTGTTATCCACTATGCCATCACCACAACTGGGCCCAGTGCTAACGCAATTCTGGAGCCAGTCCTATAGTCCTGCTGGGTACCAGTCCTATTCTTGCCAAACTCAACATTGCTGGACCTCCTACTTTGCCAAAGCATCAGACACAGACATCATATTGTAGAGACCTCTATATCATGCAATTCTGAGTTTGCTTTATACTTTCTTCCCTGAGTACATTTCCATACTTGTATTACAGAAAACCCTCCTTATTGTACGTCCAACCCTCCTTTTCACACTTTCACTTTGTTACCCAATGACATGTTTCTACCTATATTGTAGATGTAGAGAGACACACTGAAGGCAACAGACTATCTCTTTTTTATTTTTTTGGTTTTCAAACATTTTATTTTGGTATAAACACAGATGAATGTGAAGTTAATCACCGTTGGCATTACATATTGGTACATCTCTCAAGACCACATTTTTCAAACCATAACTCTTAGCACTATGTTTGGACATAAATTATCCATATAGATTATTGTACAATAGATGACAAATGCAAATCATGTGTTTTAGATATTGTGTAGCTGTAGCATAAGCAACAGACTATTTCACTGGAAAAGCTGTTTAGGTAAATGAATGTTGGTGTCCGCTAACTCTTTTACCATGATCATGACTAGGGATGGTGATGTAGCTCCCTGCCAGAGGCTACACCTCTTCCTCTTACAGAACTGATGCAAGCAAACAGAGGTTTCCTGCAGTCACCCAGTGAATGGTGGGTCCTGTACAACAGGGACCCAATGTAATTCAATCAGCCTTCAAGCACACTCAGTGCTAATAAGTACCAATAGATAAACTTTGAGATGCCAATTCTCTAGTTCTGACTATGCTGTCATCAGGGGTTGCTCAGGCCAGCGACTCAGGAAAGTCATGACTGATTTTCCATTGAATGCACCAGTGACAATGGATGTAGTCCAAAGGCCCATACACACGTCCTACGGGAGGCAACGATGGGTCCGTCGTTTCCTCCCACTGGGCGATGTTTCCGCCGACAGTAGCGCGTGTACGCGCTGTCGGCGGACTGATAAGCCTGTTCCTGAGCGATCCGCTCAGCGAACAGGCTTATCAGTCCGCCGACAGCGCGTACACACACGCTACTGTCGGCGGAAACACCACCCAGTGGGAGGCAACGACGGACCCGTCGTTGCCTCCCGTAGGACGTGTGTACGGGCCTCAAGACTATAGAATTTCTTTGTTTCCTTCTGCTATTCTTGATGACTGCTTGCAGTGTTGACTGGAGGATATCTCAAGAATCGCACATAACAGACGCAAACTAAAGTTCGATATATAATACTGCTGCACAGGACAACATACAAGTAGCTTTTATATGAAAAAGAATCAGAATCAGTTTTATTTTGCCAAGTACAGCAAGAGCTATAATCGGAATTATTTGTGGTACACATGGCATAGACAGTAGAGTAGAGACACACAAACACATGCAATTTGAAAGACATCGAGAGTTCAGGTTCACCATAAAGCGCAATTACATTATGGCATAGCGTGCAATAAAAATCTTTATTCCCCCATACAGTTATCCTACTTGCTTTTCTCCCAGAATCAGGGCCGGCCCGCTCATGAGGCGGCGTGAAACATTTGCCTCAGGCGGCAGATCTGGGGGGGCGGCACCCGCCTGTCCATGGACGCTGGGGGCCGCCCGCTGAGCTGGAGGGGTAGCAGGCAGAAAGGGGGTATTGGGCCTAGCTACGGGGAGGGGGGTCGGACCCCCCCCCCCTCCCTCGCCTAGGTCCCCCGATTTGCGCTCCTCCTGCAGCATTAAGTACAAGCCTGCATATGATGAAGAGGCAACGGGCGGGGGAATCGCTCACCTCTTCCGCGTTCCATCGCGTGCTTCACTGACGTCACTTTCGGCAACGCCGCCCACTGTATTGTAAGTGGACAGCCTTGCAGGAAGTGACGTCAGTGGAGCGCACGATGAAATGCGGAAGAGGTGAGTGATTCCCCCGCCTGTTGCCTCTTCATCATATGCAGGCTTGTACTTAACGCTGGAGGAGGAGCACAGATTGGGGGACCCAGGCGAGGGAGGGGGGGTCCGACCCCCCTCCCCGCCGCTAGGCCCAATACCCCCTTTCTGCCTGCTACCCCTCCAGCTTGGCGCCCCCCCCCTTCCACCCACGGCTGGGGGGGGCGGCGATTTTTTTCTAATTTTGCCTCAGGCGGCAAAAAGTCTAGGGCCGGCCCTGCCCAGAATAATGTGTATAAAAATCACTAGCTTGGAGTACAGCAGCTCTGGAAGATGCCATTGCATAGGTGTGTTCTACACTGCTCAAAAATAAAGGGAACACACACATAAGACCTCCTAGATCTGAATGAATACTATCCTTACTAAATACTTCATTCTTTATATATTTGAATGTGCTGGCAACAAAATCATTCAATAATTATCAATGGAAATCAAATTTATCAACCCATGGAGGTCTGATTTTGGAGTCGCTGTCAAAATTAAAGTGGGAAAAAAACACTACAGGCTGATCCAACTTTGATGTAATGCCCTTAAAACAAGTCAAAATGAGGCTCAGTAGTGTGTGTGGCCTCCATGTGCCTGTATGTCCTCTCTACAACACCTGGGCATGCTCCTTATGAGGTTGCAGGTGGTCTCCTGAGAGATCTCCTAGCAGATCTGGACTGAAGCATCCACCAACTCCTGGAACGTCTGTGGTGCAACTTGGCGTCAGTGGATGGAGCGAGACATGATGTCCCAGATGTGCTCATTTGGATTCAGGTCTGGGGAAGGGGCAGGCCAGTCCATAACATCACTGCCTTTGTCTTGCATGAACTGCTGACAAACTCCAGCCAGTTGAGGTCTAGCATTTTCTTGCATTAGGAGGAACCCAAGGCCAACCACACCAGCATATGGTCTCACAAGCGGTCTTAGTATCTTATCTCTGTAACTAGTGGCAGTCTGGCTACCTCTGGCTATGCGCCCCCCCTCCCCCCAAAGAAATGCAACACCACTACTGACCCCATGCCAAAACCTGTCATGCTGGAGGATGTTGCAGGCAGCACAACGTTCTCCACGGAGTCTATAGATTCTATCACATCTGTCACGTGCTCAGTGTGAACCTGATTTCATCTGAAAAGAGCCCCGGGCGCCAGTGGCGAATTTGCCAATCTTGGTGTTCTCTTGGCAAATGCCAAACGTCCTGCAGGGTTTTGGGCTGTAAGTACAACCCCCACCTGTGGACATTGGGCCCCATACCACCCTCATGGAGTCTGTTTCTGACCATTTGGGCAGACACATGCACATTTGTGGCCTGCTGGAGCCTATTTTGCAGGGCCCTGGCAGTGCTCCTCCTGTTCCGCCTTGCACAAAGGCGGAGGTAGTGTTCCTGCTGCTGGGTTGTTCTACGGCCTTCTCCACACATCCTGATGTACTGGCCTGTTTCCTAATAGCTCTGGACACTACACTGACAGACACAGCAAACCTTCTTGCCACAACACGCATTGATGTGCCATCTTGGATGAGCTGCACTTCCTGAGCCACTTGTGTGGGTCGTAGACCCCGTCTCATGCTACCACTAGAGTGAAAGCACCGCCAGCAATCAAAAGTGACCAAAACATCATACAGGAAGCATAGGAACTGAGAAGTGGTCTGTGGTCACCACCTGCAGAACCACTCCTTTATCATGCTAATTGCCTATAATTTCCACCTGTTGTCTATTCCATTCGCACATCAGCATGTGAAACTGATTGTCAATCAGTGTTGCTACCTAAGTGGACAGTTTGATTTCACAGAAGTGTGATTGCTTGGAGTTACGTTGTGGTGTTTAAGTGTTTCCTTTGTTTTTTTTTTTGAGCAGTGTATTATCAAGTGCATCCAAAAAGCTCCACAGCGATGAAGTCTCTCTGTCATGTGGAATCCTACCAAGAGAAACGCTCTGTTGTTTTTTCTCAGTCTTATCTACTACGGTTGGTGTTTTAAAGGACAGTCTAGGTAACTGGTTTCAAAACAAACAGTGCCACTCAGCTTTGGTGCATATTGAGCTGTGTAGCTTCAGACCTGGCAATATGGTAATGCTGATCCCTGCCCAGTGCTGAAGGAGCCTACAAAGAGGCCCATGTGTGTCAGAACTTTGTTGTGGAGCAATGAAAGAAGTTGGTGGGTGACAGAAGGTGTCCAGTCAGGATGATGGCAATGGTGGGTGACAGACACAGGACATGGTGTTGATAGAACTAGTAGAGCACATGGTGTGTTGTTGGGTGAGGGCAGTAAGGCATTTTTTTGTAGGCTAGATTACTCTTGAAGGCCATAATAGTACGGAAAAGGTTAATATGAGGCTTTGCTTTGACTGGACACATCTGCTCACCGTCTGCCTCTCTCCAGTGTGGGATCCTCATTATTAGGGAGAGCCGCCAGCCTATGCTGTAATTGTAAGCAGATTGGCAGCCATGCAGCGGCTGGGAACAGCTTGTCCGTGGCCCCTTCCATGCCTGCCCTGTTCCCAGGAACTCTTCTCCAACTCAGGAAGATTCTTCACTTTGTTCAATTTTATACTCAGCTTCCCATGATCTATTCAGCTGTGTCCTCTGCACTTGCCATGATAGATGTGTGAAAGCAGGCTCAGAGGGACTCGGGGACTCCAATGAGAGATGCTCAGATGGATGCCAATGACAGCAGTAAAGAGGAACCCCAGTAAGAGGAGACTCGAGCGTAAGTCTGTGGAGATGTAAGGAGGCCATTGATTGCTGGCTTATAGAGTCACCAGTGAGACGAGGTTCAGAGGGTTGCCAGGCAGAGAGAAGAGGCTAAGGAACTCCAGTAAGCAAGGCTTAGGGCTCTTTCACACCAGAGCTGATTTCTGGCATTCTGATGCAAAGTCAGTCCATAGACTTTCATTTTTACCTTTCACATCCAACGTTTTGGTGCATTGCAGTTCGACGCACCCAGGAGCTTTTAATCGTCCGACGCAGGCGGTCTCCCGTAGGGTGAATAACTATCGCCACAAATCAGCGTTGCACCGCAACATCCCGACATCCACGCCGCAGATCATAACGCTTGCAGGAAATCGGCTTCGGCAAGCGTCCTGTAATGTGAAAGCCCTCAGAGGGACGCCGCCATTAACAAAAAACTCGGGCTCAAGTCTGTAGAAACCTATTTTAGAGCAGACTCAGAGGGTCATTAGTGAAAGGAGATGCCCAGAGGGACACCGGTGAGAGGAGGCTCAAAGGGTCATCAGAAATACCACAGTAAGAGACGATGCAGAAGCTCCAGTCATAGGAGGTCTATGGATCCCAGAGAGAGGAGGACCAGAGGTGTCCCAGTGAGAGGAGGCCGGGTTTCGTGCCTGGCCTGGAAAAAATGAAACTAGAAATGAGGTTAGTTGGTTGAAGTCCGCAATAGAATAGAGAGCATATAAAAAGGACCTATGTCCTTTTGGGCAGATTGGGGGAGAATTGTAGAGCTATATTGGAGAAAGTCGCACTCCAGGCGCATCGTTAGGGTTGAAGAGCTGGGCACAATCCCGGATCTCCACCCACTGTGGCCTGCGTATCAGGGAATGTAGTGCCCATCATGGTGCCCCGAACTTCTGGCGTCAGTTGCTATGCCCCAACTGTGCAGTGTGTCGTGAAAATCGATGTGAAACAATTCTTTGGTGGATTGGAACTGAAAATGTAATTGATCCAAAAGTTGCATTGTACGATTGTATCTGAAGAGAGAAAATGCTCTTATTGACCCGTTTTATGTGAACAATCGATAATTACTTTCCGATTACTTACAATCGTAACGAGTGCATCGAAAGGTCATATACGATGAAAAAATTCTTCTGTTAATGGGCACCTTTAATGCTAAGTACACACGATGCAATATCCCGTCCGATACGCAGGATCAAACTCCTTATTAATGTCAAGTCCAATCGACTCCCGATCAATGACTGACAGGAAAACGAACCCCCGCAGGCATTCAGGAGGGCAGCTTTCAGTGCTGACACAATTGCACAATAAGCTTATGGAGCCGCTCTCCCTGTCCATCCAATCACCGCTTCTCTGTGGCAATTGGATGGACAGGGAGAAGCGGCTTCAGCAGCTTATTGCGCCAGCGCTGAAAGCTGCCCTCCTGAATGGCTGCGGGGTTAAAAGTGTGGGGACCTTTCCTGTCTGCGCAAGGGGCAGCATTGGCCTTGCCTGCAATTTACAGTCCACCCCATTCGATCTTTAAAACCTTAAAGGGGCACAATGAATAAAACTATACAATTTTAACCACTTGCCGACCGCACACTTTTAACCACTTGCCGACCGCACACTCATACCGTGTGGCGACAAAGTGGTAGCTGGAGGACCAGCGACGCAGCTCTGCGTCGCCAGGTGCCTCCCTGATTAATCAGGAAAGGCCGCTCGCGCGAGCGGCCGTTTCCTGTTAGATAACGGAGCGGGTCTCCGTGAATAGCCTGCGAGCCGCTGATCGCGGCTCGCAGACTAAATGTAAACGCAGGAGACATTTGTCTCCTTTGTTTACATTGTACGGCGCTGCTGCGCAGCAGCGCCGTAAGGCAGATCGGCGATCCCCGGCCAATCAGCAGCCGGGGATCGCCGCCATGTGACAGCCGACATCCTGTCACAGGCTGCACAGGACGGATAGCGTCCTGTGCAGCCCCGATCACCGGGGGGACAGGTAGGAGAGGGAGGGGGGTGAATGTCGCCGCTGAGGGGGGCTTTGAGGTGCCCCCCCCCCCCCCCCGCAACATGCCACCAGCAGGAGCGATCTGACCCCCCCTGCACATCATCCCCATAGGGGGGAAAAAAGGGGGGGCGATCTGATCGCTCTGCATGCCAGCTGATCTGTGCTGGGGGCTGCAGAGCCCACCCAGCACAGATCACATAAATCAGCGCTGGTCCTTAAGGGGGGGGTAAAGGGTGGGTCCTCAAGTGGTTAAATAGCAGTAGATATGCATGCATACATATAAGGCATACATTATTATTATTATTATTATTATTATTGATTTATATAGCGCCAACATCTTCCGTGGTGCTGTACAGTAGCATACAGGGTATAACAATACAAAAGTTGATACTAGACAAGAGGGTTTAACAGCTAATGCAGTGAACAAATTAACTACATATTTTACACAGAGGTTGGAGGTATGTACACCAATTACACAGCATTGAGAGACAAAAGGGAAGAGAGCCCTCGCCAAAAGGCCTTACAGTCTAAACATTTAACCACTTGCCGACCGCGCACTCATAACGCGCGTCGGCAAAGTGGCAGCTGCAGGACCAGCGACGCAGATCTGCGTCGCCTTCTGCAGGCTAATTAATCAGGAAACAGCCGCTCGCGTCAATTCACGGCGGGGGGCTCCGATCGCGGCTCGCAGGCTAAATGTAAACACAAGCGGAAATAATCCGCTTTGTTTACATTTGTACAACGCTGCTAACAGTAGCAGCATTGTACTAGATCAGCGGTCCCCGGCCAATTAGCGGCCGGGGATTGCTGTCACATGACAGGCAGGAGCCTGTTAGAGGCTGCACAGGACAGATCCGTTCCTGTGCAGCCTCCGATCTCCGGGGAAGGGAGGGAAGAGAGGGAGAGGGGGAATGCTGCGGTGGAGGGGGCTGGGGGCTGTAGAGCCCACCCAGCACAGATCAGCAAAATCAGCGCTGGTCCTTAAGGGGGGGTAAAGGCTGGGTCATCAAGTGGTTAAGGGATAGGACAGTAGGTAAGGGAAAGCTGTGTGTGGGGTGGTAGTAATAAAGGTTTGTGGGCAGGGTCCTAGGTAGGAGAGTATGGTTGTCTGAAGAGGTGAGTTTTCAGATTGCACCTAAAAATAGTAAGTGTGGATGAGTGGTGGATGTGTTGAGGGAGAGTGTTCCAGAGGAGGGGAAAGGATCAAAAGAGAAGTCTTGTAAGCGGGAGTGGGAAGAGGTGATCAGAGAAGAAGACAGAAGGATATCGGAAGCAGAGTGGAGATTGACGTAGATTTCAATCTATAGGCCAAATCTGGCTTTCAGAGCCATCAAATTTGGCTTCCAAGTGGTTTCCCACTTTGCATTATGTTTGACCCAGATTGGAGGTATAGCTCTTGGTCACCAGGGAAGCCATATGTGGGAGGGAGGGGGAAAGCAATAGACACCAGGGAGCTGTATAGGGAAGGGGAGGGTGGTCACTAGACAACAGGCAACTGTATAGGGGAGGGAGGGTGCCACTACACACCAGGGAACTGTATAGGGGAGGGAGGAGGGCCACTAGACACCAGGGAACTTCATAAGGGAGGGAGGTGGCCACTAGACATTGAGGTTGGCCGTGACTTGGTCTCAGTGTTTCAGTTTGACACCCCTGATATAAGGTGTACATATGTTTCTGAGTAAAATACACCCACTGTAAATTACTTTTTTATCTGTAGCTGTTACAAGCATTTTAATTGTTACAGATTTTTGTCATAGTGTTTTTTTGCATGCAGTTGTTGGTGGAGACAGTCACTCCTGCTTCTGGGGCCTCTGTATGATGTGGTCTATTGTAATACTAAGAAAATGTTGTGTATGTTTCTCAGCAGTAACTTCCCGTTCATGCGGAGACATCGCAGATCCAGCCCCAGTCCGGTCATCCTACGCCAGCTGGAGGAAGAGGCCAAAGCCAAAGAGGCGGCCACCACTGTGGACATAACCCAGGTCATGAGCAAATTAGACCGCAGGAATCAGCCTAAGGGAGGCCCGTAACCCACCTACAGCGACTCCTGCTAAGAGGGACCCCAGGATAGATAGCACGGCATAGCTGAAAGAGACAGAACCGTAGAGAAGAGTCCTTGTTCTAGGTAGAAGTGCTAAAATTAGTGCAGTTCCACTCAGCACCACTTGAGGGCCTCGTTGTTTCAGATTTTAGGAAGGTTTGGTAGATCATCTGTGATGGTCCAATAATGATGCTATTTAACAATTAAAAAAAAAATACATCAGGCTGGTGTTAGATATTTGGTCCCTTCTGAAATTCGTAAAAGAAATTTATTATGTCATGCCAATGAACATAGTTCAGTCACATATCACAGCAGCAACAGGAGTATATCAGGAGAGGAGAGTCAGTGGATGGAGCAGAATACTCCAGCAGCACAGAGTATATCAGGAGAGGAGAGTCAGATAGAGGAAGGAGCAGAGTCCTCCAGCAGCACAGAGTATATCAGGAGAGGAGGGTTACCTAGAGGAAGGAGCAGAGTCCTCCTGCAGCACAGAGTATATCAGGAGAGGAGGGTTACCTAGAGGAAGGAGCAGAGTCCCCCAGCAGCACAGATTATATCAGGAGAGGAGAGTTAGAGGAAGGAGCAGAGTCCTCCAGCAGCACAGAGTATATAAGGAGAGGAGAGTTAGATAGAGGAAGGAGCAGAGTCCTCCAGCAGCACAGAGTATATCAGGAGAGGAGGGTTACCTAGAGGAAGGAGCAGAGTCCCCCAGCAGCACAGATTATATCAGGAGAGGAGGGTTACCTAGAGGAAGGAGCAGAGTCCCCCAGCAGCACAGAGTATATCAGGAGAGGAGGGTTAGATAGAGGAAGGAGCAGAGTCCTCCAGCAGCACAGAGTATATCAGGAGAGGAGGGTTAGATAGTGGAAGGAGCAGAGTCCTCCAGCAGCACAGAGTATATCAGGAGAGGAGAGTAAGATAGTGGGAGGAGCAGACCCCTCCAGCAGCACAGAGTATATCAGGAGAGGAGAGTTAGATAGAGGAAGGAGCAGAGTCCTCCAGCAGCACAGAGTATATCAGGAGAGGAGTGTTATATAGAGGAAGGTGCAGAGTCCTCCAGCAGCACAGAGTATATCAGGAGAGGAAGGTTAGATAGAGGAAGGAGCAGAGTCCTCCAGCAGCACAGATTATATCAGGAGAGGAGGGTTAGATAGAGGAAGGAGCAGAGTCCTCCAGCAGCACAGAGTATATCAGGAGAGGAGGGTTAGATAGTGGAAGAAGCAGAGTCCTCCGGCAGCACAGAGTATATCAGAAGAGGAGAGTCAGATAGAGGAAGGAGCAGAGTCCTCCAGCAGCACAGAGTATATCAGGAGAGGAGGGTTAGATAGAGGAAGGAGCAGAGTCCTCCAGCAGCACAGAGTATATCAGGAGAGGAGGGTTAGATAGAGGAAGGAGCAGAGTCCTCCAGCAGCACAGAGTATATCAGGAGAGGAGGGTTAGATAGAGGAAGGAGCAGAGTCCTCCTGCAGCACAGAGTATATCAGGAGAGGAGAGTCAGATAGAGGAAGAAGCAGAGTCCTCCGGCAGCACAGAGTATATCAGGAGAGGAGAGTCAGTGGATAGAGCAGAGTCCTCCGGCAGCACAGAGTATATCAGGAGAGGAAGGTTGGGGGGCGTACACACATCCAATCTTACCACTGCCATGTAGTCTGACCGCTTACCTACACAATCTGCTCCTAGTATTTGTTCTGTTGGCCCTCCACATTACATGGAAGTGGTATATCAGGAGAGGAAAGTTTTTTTTTTTTTTTTTTTTTTTTTTTTTTTTTTTTTTAATATATAGTGGAAGGGGCAGAGTCCTTCAGTAACAGAGTATATCCGGAGAGAAGCGTTATACAGATGAAGGAGCAGAGCCCTTCAGCAGCACAGAGTATATCAGGAGAGGAGGGTATATAGAGCAGAGTTTCTCAACGTGTGGTACGCGTACCCCAGGGGGTACTTCTGAAGGTTCCAGGGGGTACTCGGGCTTGATATACTTAACCAAGAATAACCACTTTAGAGTTTTAGAAAATGATAAATCTAATTTAAACAACACCAAATAAGTATTTTAGTTAATTAAAAGCAATAGTAAGTGCTTGGAAATTGTTTCAAACCAATTATCATGTACTACGATTAAATATATATTTGTCAAGGGGTACTTGTGATAACGTTTACTATGCTAGGGGGTACTCTGTGAGTACAGGGTTTTAAAAGGGGTACATGCCAATAAAATGTTGAGAAACACTGATATAGAGGAAGGAGCAGAGTCCTCCAGCAGCACAGAGTATTAAGGAGAGGAGGGTTATATAGAGGAAGGAGCAGAGTCCTCCAGCAGCACCGAGTATATCAGGAGAGGAGGGTTATATAGAGGAAGGAGCAGAGTCCTCCAGCAGCACAGAGTAGATCAGGAGAGGAGGGTTAGAGGAAGGAGCAGAGTCCTCCAGCAGCACAAAGTATACCAGGAGAGGAGGGTTATATAGAGGAAGGAGAAGAGTTCTCCAGCAGCACAGTATATCAGGTGAGATGAGGGTTAGCTAGAGGAAGGAAAAGAGTCCTCCAGCAGCACTGAGTGTATCAGGAGAGGGGGATTAGATAGAGGAAGGAACACAGTCCTCCAGCAGCACAGAGTATATCAGGAGAGGAGAGTTAGATAAAGGAAGGAGCAGAGTCCTCCAGCAGCACAGAGTATATCAGGAAAGGAGAGTCAGAGGAAGGAACAGAGTCTTCCAGCAACACAGAGTATATCTGGAGAGCAGGGATAGCTAGGGGAAAGAGCAGAGGTCTCCAGCAGCGTAATGTTTATACGAAAAGGAGTTGTATAGAGGCAGAAGCAGAGTCCTCCAGCAGCACTGATATTAGGAGAGGTAAATAGAGGAAGGAGCAGAGTCCTCCAGCAGCACAGATTATATCAGGGGAGGTAGATAGGGGAAGGAGCATTGTCCTTCAAATGTTCTGAGTACGTTGGGAGATCTTGTTAGATACTGGACAGAGCAGAGTCCTCCAGCAGCCACCCGTATGTATATCAGAGTTATGGTCCTGTCTACAGTATGTTGCTGTTACCAATGTTGTTTGTAATGTCTGTAAATGTGTTTTTGTAGCATTACATTCTGTTGCCTCAGAGTTCTTGTGACATTAGTTCTTGTTTTCTCTGTCCAATAAACAAGTTTGATTTTTCAGTCTGTCTTCATTTTCTCCATCTCTCTGTGCATGTGCTGCTGTTATGGAATTGTCTTATGGTTGGACCTCTGTGTGTGTAAGGAGAATCCTCCTGCATCTTGTAGTTCCTCTAGTGATGCCCTCTGCTCTCTCCTTACAGCTGTGCCATTATACCGCTCCGATCCCCCACCTGACTGTCTACACCGGTACCTGCTGTCCTCCATCCCCTTCCAGCCCCTTCCTGTCCTGCCGCCCTACAGTGGAGCTCTCCAGCCCCTCCCCTGCGCACATTGCACTGCCCAACTCTACTGCCTGCCCCTCCCCCATCAGCGTAGCAATAGAGAGTACGCCGGGGGTGGAGAGGAAGTGGGAATCCAGTGGTGTCAGCGACTCGGACCAGCAATATCCTTCTTCCACTGACAACACAGAAGTTTTATTTGGCTCGGAGTCCGGAAATCACCACCTAACTGTTCCTGTTGAGATCAAGATGGCTGCAAAATCCAAAGTGACCCTGTCCTTCAGCAAACTCTTGAAGAGGGGGTGCTCAAACTCTCCCGTTTTCGCCACCCTATCCCCCAAGTGCCCAGCAGTGAATCATGGCAAAGTGCAGCCGCTGAACGAGCTGGAGCAACAACTACAACAGACGTCCAAGAAGGTGACCAAGTAAGTAGAGAGGGGCCGAGGTTCACGACTGTGGAATACGGTAACATAATTAAGGGTGGGGCTAAAATCTGAACATAACCTAGCCTGCTGTACAGAGAAGGAGTGGTCTAATCAGAGTTTGTCCGAAAGCCCTCCACCAGCTTATTGCTGCCAAGTTCTGAGCGCTTGTTCTAGAATTAAAAAAAAAAAGTTTATCCATACTTCAGTAACATAAATGTTATCTTTGTGAAAAAAGAAAAAATGAGAGCATAGTATATTGGGATCGGCTTTAGTTGAGGCAAATTTTGTGTGAAATAATGCTCACAAATGTGGGTTACCACTAAGACAACCAATGTAATTGCTGGTGGGGAGATTATTCCTGACCCCACTTGGGTTAAGAAGTCACTCTCTGTAGATCAGAAGTTAAAGGGGTAACACCCCTCTACCAAGGGTGGGTAAAGTGGCAGACATTAGAATAAAACAGGTGCCAGGCAGGATATAAAATACTTTCTAAACAGTTTAAAAATAGGAGGTAGTGATGGACTTAACTCCTCACTAAAGGCTCAAATTTGTCTGCTTCAGGAATAAAACTCCACACTCCACAACCCCATACTCCACAATGCGTCATGTTTCGCAGGTTTTTAACCTGCTTCCTCTTCGGCAAGCATTTTAAAGGAGCAACTGGGAGGCACAAAATAATTCTGTTTCCCCTGAAAATAAGCCCTACCCACAAAATAAGCCCTAGCTGCAATTTGAGCACGCTCAAACTATAAACCCTACCCTGAAAATAAGCTCTAGTAGCAGTTATCGTACAGAGGTGGAGGAGGCCAGCAAGCAGGTACATAGCAATGCAGTGCCATTTGGGCACCTGTCCCAGTGCACAGCAAGGTTATCAGATGTGTGCAGGGGTGACAGGGCAGGCGCCTGATCAGTACACTGCACAGGAGGAAGAGGCGGGCAGCAACCGAGGACACAGTGGTGCACTGCAGTGCTGATTGTGCACAGGTCCTGTCATCCCAGCACACTACAAGGTTATCAGCTGTGTGCAGGGGTGACAGGGCAGGCGCCTGATCAGTACACTGCACAGGAGGAAGAGGCAGGCAGCAACCGAGGACACAGTGGTGCACTGCAGTGCTGATTGGGCACAGGTCCTGTCATCCCATCGCACTACAAGGTTATCAGCTGTGTACAGGGATAACAGGGCAGGCGCCTGATCAGTACACTGCACAGGAGGAAGAGGCAGGCAGCAACCGAGGACACAGTGGTGCAATGCAGTGCTGATTGGGCACAGGTCCTGTCATCCCAGCACACTACAAGGTTATCAGCTGTGTGCAGGGGTGACAGGGCAGGCGCCTGATCAGTACACTGCACAGGAGGAAGAGGCAGGCAGCAACCGAGGACACAGTGGTGCACTGCAGTGCTTATTGGGAACAGGTCCTGTCATCCCAGCACACTACAAGGTTATCAGCTGTGTGCAGGGGTGACAGGGCAGGCGCCTGATCAGTACACTGCACAGGAGGAAGAGGCAGGCAGCAACCGAGGACACAGTGGTGCACTGCAGTGCTGATTGGGCACAGGTCCTGTCATCCCATCGCACTACAAGGTTATCAGCTGTGTACAGGGATAACAGGGCAGGCGCCTGATCAGTACACTGCACAGGAGGAAGAGGCAGGCAGCAACCGAGGACACAGTGGTGCACTGCAGTGCTGATTGGGCACCTGTCCTGTCATCCCAGCACACTACAAGGTTATCAGCTGTGTGCAGGGGTGACAGGGCAGGCGCCTGATCAGTACACTGCACAGGAGGAAGAGGCAGGCAGCAACCGAGGACACAGTGGTGCACTGCAGTGCTGATTGGGCACAGGTCCTGTCATCCCAGCGCACTACAAGGTTTTCAGCTGTGTACAGGGATAACAGGGCAGGCGCCTGATCAGTACACTGCACAGGAGGAAGAGGCAGGCAGCAACCGAGGACACAGTGGTGCACTGCAGTGCTGATTGGGCACAGGTCCTGTCATCCCAGCACACTACAAGGTTATCAGCTGTGTACAGGGGTGACAGGGCAGGCGCCTGATCAGTACAGTAGCACACCTTCAGATCCAGCAGAGGAAGAGGGGCGCAGCGGGGAAGGCAGGAGGACACCGCACAGGAGCAGCATAGTAATATAAGATATCCCCTGAAAATAAGCCCCAGTACATCTTTTGAAGCAAAAATGAATGACATTCTTATTTTTGGTGAAACAAAGGTATGCTAAGAGTTTGTTCTAAACAGTGACAATAAATTACTAAATATAATATATATAATACACAATGTAAATCTCCAGTTTAATTTTTTTTCCCTTTATCAGGCAAGTCCACTACTACCTCCCTAAACATCACTGTTTTGAATGTATTTTATCCTGCCTGGCGCCTCTTGTTTTATTCTAATTTCTCTAAATGTTGTCTTATTGAAGGAAATGTAAAGTAAACCTAATGTGGCCAGTTTAACTTCGCTTCTTCCAGCCCCCATATAGTCTTTCTGGTCTCACACTGTCATTCTGCTCCTATACATTCAGCAGCTGTGCCCCTCCCAAAGCTGGCCAGCATGCGAAGCCCCAGCCGTGTGTCTCCTCGATCCCGTTCCAGTGGCCAGTAACATTCTGCTCCTATACATTCAGCAGCTGTGCCCCTCCCAAAGCTGGCCAGCATGTGAAGCCCCAGCCGTGTGTCTCCTCGATCCCGTTCCAGTGGCCAGTAACATTCCGCTCCTATACATTCAGCAGCTGTGCCCCTCCCAAAGCTGGCCAGCATGCGAAGCCCCAGCCGTGTGTCTCCTCGATCCCGTTCCAGTGGCCAGTAACATTCCGCTCCTATACATTCAGCAGCTGTGCCCCTCCCAAAGCTGGCCAGCATGTGAAGCCCCAGCCGTGTCTCTCCTCGATCCCGTTCCAGTGGCCAGTAACATTCCGCTCCTATACATTCAGCAGCTGTGCCCCTCCCAAAGCTGGCCAGCATGCGAAGCCCCAGCCGTGTGTCTCCTCGATCCCGTTCCAGTGGCCAGTAACATTCCGCTCCTATACATTCAGCAGCTGTGCCCCTCCCAAAGCTGGCCAGCATGTGAAGCCCCAGCCGTGTGTCTCCTCGATCCCGTTCCAGTGGCCAGTAACATTCTGCTCCTATACATTCAGCAGCTGTGCCCCTCCCAAAGCTGGCCAGCATGCGAAGCCCCAGCCGTGTGTCTCCTCGATCCCGCTCCAGTGGCCAGTAACATTCTGCTCCTATACATTCAGCAGCTGTGCCCCTCCCAAAGCTGGCCAGCATGTGAAGCCCCAGCCGTGTGTCTCCTCGATCCCGTTCCAGTGGCCAGTAACATTCTGCTCCTATACATTCAGCAGCTGTGCCCCTCCCAAAGCTGGCCAGCATGCGAAGCCCCAGCCGTGTGTCTCCTCGATCCCGTTCCAGTGGCCAGTAACATTCTGCTCCTATACATTCAGCAGCTGTGCCCCTCCCAAAGCTGGCCAGCATGTGAAGCCCCAGCCGTGTGTCTCCTCGATCCCGTTCCAGTGGCCAGTAACATTCTGCTCCTATACATTCAGCAGCTGTGCCCCTCCCAAAGCTGGCCAGCATGTGAAGCCCCAGCCGTGTGTCTCCTCGATCCCGTTCCAGTGGCCAGTAACATTCCGCTCCTATACATTCAGCAGCTGTGCCCCTCCCAAAGCTGGCCAGCATGCGAAGCCCCAGCCGTGTGTCTCCTCGATCCCGTTCCAGTGGCCAGTAACATTCCGCTCCTATACATTCAGCAGCTGTGCCCCTCCCAAAGCTGGCCAGCATGTGAAGCCCCAGCCGTGTGTCTCCTCGATCCCGTTCCAGTGGCCAGTAACATTCTGCTCCTATACATTCAGCAGCTGTGCCCCTCCCAAAGCTGGCCAGCATGCGAAGCCCCAGCCGTGTGTCTCCTCGATCCCGTTCCAGTGGCCAGTAACATTCTGCTCCTATACATTCAGCAGCTGTGCCCCTCCCAAAGCTGGCCAGCATGTGAAGCCCCAGCCGTGTGTCTCCTCGATCCCGTTCCAGTGGCCAGTAACATTCTGCTCCTATACATTCAGCAGCTGTGCCCCTCCCAAAGCTGGCCAGCATGCGAAGCCCCAGCCGTGTGTCTCCTCGATCCCGTTCCAGTGGCCAGTAACATTCTGCTCCTATACATTCAGCAGCTGTGCCCCTCCCAAAGCTGGCCAGCATGTGAAGCCCCAGCCGTGTGTCTCCTCGATCCCGTTCCAGTGGCCAGTAACATTCTGCTCCTATACATTCAGCAGCTGTGCCCCTCCCAAAGCTGGCCAGCATGTGAAGCCCCAGCCGTGTGTCTCCTCGATCCCGTTCCAGTGGCCAGTAACATTCTGCTCCTATACATTCAGCAGCTGTGCCCCTCCCAAAGCTGGCCAGCATGCGAAGCCCCAGCCGTGTGTCTCCTCGATCCCGTTCCAGTGGCCAGTAACATTCTGCTCCTATACATTCAGCAGCTGTGCCCCTCCCAAAGCTGGCCAGCATGTGAAGCCCCAGCCGTGTGTCTCCTCGATCCCGCTCCAGTGGCCAGTAACATTCTGCTCCTATACATTCAGCTGCTGTGCCCCTCCCAAAGCTGGCCAGCATGCGAAGCCCCAGCCGTGTGTCTCCTCGATCCCGCTCCAGTGGCCAGTAACATTCTGCTCCTATACATTCAGCAGCTGTGCCCCTCCCAAAGCTGGCCAGCATGCGAAGCCCCAGCCGTGTGTCTCCTCGATCCCATTCCAGTGGCCAGTAACATTCTGCCATTGCACATTCATGAACATTTCAATGGCGCATGCGTCAACCGCTCCTGTAGCAGCCGAGGAGGTGGTGTCCACTAATGGCTCAGCCAGCCAGCTTTTGGAGGGGACAGCTGCTGAATGGATCTGTGCGAAACAACAATAGGGGGCCTGGAGGACAACTGGGCTAAAAAAAAAAGCCCTAGGTAAACTGGCCACATTAGGTTCACTTTAGGTACCCTTAAAGGGAAGGTTCAAGCAAAAAAAAAAAATAAGTTTCACTTACCTGGGGCTTCTACCAGCCCCATGCAGCCATCCTGTGCCCTCGTAGTCACTCACTGCTGCTCCAGTCCCCCGCTGGCAGCTTTCTGACCTCGGAGGTCAGGGCCGAATTGCGTACATTTTTACACATTCCCGCTAGTGCAGGAACATTAACGCATACATTTTTACGCGTTAGTGGTGCAACGCGTAAATTTTTGTTGCTGCACTAGCTGGAATGCGTAAAAATGTATGCAATGTGGCCCTGACCTCCGAGGTCAGAAAGCTGCCAGCGGGGGACTGGAGCAGCAGTGAGTGACTACAAGGGCACAGGATGGCTACATGGGGCTGGTAGAAGCCCCAGGTAAGTAAAACTCATTTTTTTTTTTTTGCTTGGACCTTTCCTTTAAAGTGGACCCAAATTAAAAATACAAGATTTCAGAAATAAAATATATTATCTAAATTATAATGATAAATAGCAGCCTTTTTTCAGCTGCATGATGACAAATATAAAATATTGTACATTTATTGGAGGAACCACTCCCTTCCTTTTATATTGCCGGTATTTTTCAGTCAAACTGGTGGAGGAGATAAAAAAACAAAAACAAAGCACAGGCTGCTACTGATGATGTCACAGGGGAGGTGATCTCGGCTTGTGAGAGATTTCACATAGATGACGCCCCTGTGAGGGAGGGTAGCTGATGACAAACACACCCATGATCTAAACCTCCTACTAAGCTCTGAAGTTATGGCTGCCCCCAGTATAATCCTAGTTATGAAAAGAGAAGAGTGAAAAGCATGCACTGAAATGCTCATAGGCTTAAAGGAGTGTTTATTTATCTTTATATGTGTCAGAGTGGTGCAACTAAAGATTTTGAATTAAAAAAAATGTTTGGTTTGGGTCCGCTTTAAACAAGTGAACATGGGCTCTGCTTCTATAAACCGCAAAGCACAACAAAAGCTTATATAAAACATCATTGATTCCATCCCTTCCAGTGTTAACCAGAGTTTAAATAAAAAACTGCCCTGTAATTTTAGTGGAGAACTTCCGCAATGTAATTTAATAATGAACGTAATCCTCAATCCCTTCTGCTAATAATCATTCAGTCCGGTATCTCCCCTTCTTATAAAAGACTTGTGAAGATTGCTGGAACCTATTCCTCTGCTATTGAAAATGCTGTACATCATGGAGTGAGTTAGTGCAGTGTTTCTCAACATTTTCTTGGTATGTACCCTTTTTAAAACCCTGTACTCACCAAGTACCCCCCAGCATAGTAAACATTATCACATGTACCCCTTGATAAATATATATTTAATTGTAGTACATGATAATTGGTTTTAAACAATTTCCAAGCATTTACTATTGCTTTTAATTAGCTAAAACACTAATTTGGTGTTGTTTAAATAAGATTTATCACTTTCTAAAACTCTAAATTTGTTATTCTTGGTTAAGTATATCAAGCCCGAGTACCCCCTGGAACCATCAGAAGTACCCCCTGGGGTACGCGTACCACACGTTGAGAACCTAGGAGTTAGTGTACATGGTCTTTTAGAAATTATAAGCAGATTCTCCAAGGCAGAGCACAGTTCTTCTATTGTCTTTGGAGAAGACACTATTGCCATTGAAGATGTTAGCCAGAGATGGTCAATGAGAGGCGAATAAATTGATCTTACATGTGAATCGAATTAATGCAGGTTGAAGCTGGACCAATCAGATTCAACAGGATGTGCATATAATTCGGTCCATTTCCAAGTAGCATACAATCTGCATGAAATTTGCATGCAAGCTGGACTAATTAGCATGTCATTGACTATCACCAGCGTTAACCAGATAACGTCTTTCTCTAACCATGCCCTGACTCATCCAGATAGGCGAGGCATCTGATAAAGGAGCTGATAAATATTGAAGGAAACAACATTTCTGCTTTCTAAGATTTAATGGGGTGTAAAAAAAAGCATAAGATAGCATCCATGTTTTCATGGTTAAAGTGTACCTGAAACAAGGATGTATACTTACTTGTGCCTTCTTTCAGCCCCCTGATGTGCATGGACTCATTCTGTGTCCATCCAGTCCTGTCCATTCTCCTGCAGTCAGCTCCAGTACAGTCCCAGTCTGAACCAGTCAGGAACGACTGCGAGCTGTAGGACCTCTTTGGTCGTGTTTCCTTGGCCAGGAGCATTATGTACTGTCAGGAACCGGCTCCGCGGCACACTTACAGATACAGTCCCTGTCTGAGCCAGTCAGGGACGACTGCGAGCTGTAGGACCTCTTTGGTCGGGTTTCCTTGGCCAGGAGCATTATGTACTGTCAGGAACCGGCCCCGCGGCACACTTACAGATACAGTCCCCGTCTGAGCCAGTCAGGGACGACTGCGAGCTGTAGGACCTCTTTGGTCGGGTTTCCTTGGCCAGGAGCATTATGTACTGTCAGGAACCGGCCCCGTGGCACGCCTGCAGATACAGTCCCCGTCTGAGCCAATCAGGTACGACTGCGAGCTGTAGGACCTCTTTGGTCGGGTTTCCTTGGCCAGGAGCATTATGTACTGTCAGGAACCGGCCCCGCGGCACACTTACAGATACAGTCCCCGTCTGAGCCAGTCAGGGACGACTGCGAGCTGTAGGACCTCTTTGGTCGGGTTTCCTTGGCCAGGAGCATTATGTACTGTCAGGAACCGGCCCCGCGGCACGCCTGCAGATACAGTCCCCGTCTGAGCCAATCAGGTACGACTGCGAGCTGTAGGACCTCTTTGGTCGGGTTTCCTTGGCCAGGAGCATTATGAACCTGCACAGTTATAAGTCTTAACCAACTGCACAAACGGGCGCAGAATGCTCTTGGCCATGGGAGCGTGACTAAGGATGCATGCACGTTAGCAGGGATGGTCGTAGTCAGCCAACTTCGCTACGTTGGAAATACGTGTAGTTTTACGCAATTACGCTTCGCCAAACTACGGCTTTGAAATCAAATATTCACTTCGTATGCATTTCGTAGACTATGCGTTAAAATACGCAATTACGCGTAGTGCGAAGTGTAATTTATGCGGATGCTTATGCCCGCATGCAGAAAATTTTACACATTAATTCCTCTTTAAATGCTTATGCTGTGAACTCTTCTATGCGCACATTCGCCTTTCCAATGCGTCAATTTGTAAGTATACAATCGCACACGGAAAATTAGGCGCGAGCAACGCATTCTACGCAATACATGTTAACTACGCATAGTGGGAGTAAGCTATGCGTAGCGGTACTTCGCTATGCATAAATTCGTAAGCGTAGTTTTGAAACTTCACCTACAATGTGTAGATGCGAATTACGATGCGTAAATTGGCACTGGCGTAGTTTCTGCTCATCCCTGCACGTTATTCCATGACTGCTGGGGCTGGCAGCAAGAGAACTGAAGGGACCAGATGGACACTGAGGGGGGCTCTTGTTCTACAGGGACCAGAGGAGGCCCCAGGTAAGTATAAATCCTTGTGTGGCATTGGTCTCAGGTTTACAAGAATAAGGAACAATAAAGAATGCAAACTTCCTGCAATCTTCTATCAATTGCATCATTTGTTGTCAAAGGATGAGAGAACAATAACGAATAAAATGTAGCACATTAATATCACTTAAAGTGAGCCATATACTCACCCATATGATTTAGAGTGAAGCCATAGATTGCCTAGGTGCTCTAGCAGCGAGCCTAGGCATAGAGGGGAGTGGTGGTCATAGCAACTGGTCATTACTTTTTAATAGGTATAGTAATTTTTGCCACCTCATGGAGTTGTCCTCTAAGGAATGCCAGAGGCTCCTGGATTTGGAGGATGGTTTGTGGCAATGCCACCTTCCAGGCCTGTGTTCAAGAACTTTTTAAAGCTCAGGATTTGAAGCAATAACCTGCATCTGGCTGCTAAATGGGCCTCAGAAGGCTTATTAGAGATTCAGTGAGCCAACTAGATGGGGATCAGGTTAGTCTGTCTATAGGGGAAGAAGGCAACTCTGAATCTAGTATCCATTACAGAGAATGGCAGGCTGGAGAGTAAAGATGGGTATACAGGGTGTATAACATTGCTTGTGACACCTTGTGGTGGCGCTGTGACGTGCATGTCCTGCATCACATATTTCATGACTGTCGCATGGCGTTGTGATTTCAGCATCCGTGTTTGTATCCACATGTACATTGGATAGTCGCCTGCCTGCATGTCGAAGAGTCCGCACATCGCTGCTTCCACCTTGTGCTGTGTCTGTGCACCATTCCAGAGTCTGTCATCTCTGTGCACCATCAGTGCATGAGCTCAATCCAGCATGGCGGTAAGATACATCCACTACATGGGAGGGGGGGGGGGGGGGGGGAGAGGGAGGTGTGGTCATTCCAGTCATTGTACAGAACAGCTACATCCAGAGGGGTAAGGACAAGCAGGCCTAGGCTGGCCATGCAAGAACAATCTGTCTTCTCATCCATGTAAATGAAGAGGTAACTAAACTGTCCTGCTCACACTCAGTCTGTGGATCCTCCCATTGGCGTTAATAGGAAAAATTGTAATCTATTAAATGCTTGTGTACACATACTCAGTTCTTCTCTCAGAGTAAAATGTACTACAAATTACTTTTCTCCAATGTCGCAGTTGCTTACAATAACAGTTAAAACCTGGCAAGTTGTAGGCTAGTCCATCTCCTCATGGGGGATTCTCAGTTTTTCTTTTATACTTTACAAAATATTCCCTGGAAAGAATCTATACGAAGATGCCAGCCAGACTCCACTCTTGCTTGCACACTATTCTGGCAGTTGGATTTAGCAATTGCCCTGCAGTAAGTGTTTTTGAAAATGAAGAAACCCTAAAGGTCCACCATGGGGAGATGGACTAGCCTAGTCTGATCTGTCAGATTTTTATAACCCTATGGTAAGAGACTCAATGTAGGACAAGTAAAAGTTATTTATGGTCGGTTTCATTTCTGACTTGTCAGTCCATTCAGCACAGAGTGGAGCAGACCAGTTCGGCTCCGTTTTCTCATTGCATTCAAGTCTGGGCGGATGCGTTTTTACTATAGATCTGTATGGGAAACGCATTTGCTGTGTCCGGAAAAATACATTCTCATCAGAGTTCAGTACACAGACATAAATGCACTGTGGGGGCACTTAGGGTTTACCTGGACAGCAATTGATACTGGACTACAATGAATAGAGTACAGTGCAGGTGGTCATCTTCCTGGTGAGGTCAGTACTTACCAGCTGGAAGTTCCACTACTCTAGGGCAGGGCTCACACCAGTCTCCAGAAAAACGCAAGTACTTATTTGCACACACACTTTTGGACACTATACGTGTTTATCGCGTTACAATGCACTTGCAACAGTGCCAAATGATTGCTAATGAGAAAATACATACAGTCTGCAAAATTATGCCGAAGGTTGTACTTTTTTTTTTTTTTTTTTTTTCTGTATGCTAAACTCTCATTTAAAGTAGGACTGAACCCTATACATGATTAATTAAAACAACATTCTTTGGCACCCTAATGTACTGTACCTGTAACACCTTTTTCTGTGTCCAAAGCCTGGCACCATGGTAACTACTTTTCTTTATATTTATTCTGGGTGGGAATCTATCTTGACTATCTCACTATTGCATGTAAAACGATCACTCCAAAATCGTTCCTAAAATAACAATTGCTCCGAAAATTGAAAAGACAGGAAGGCTCTCCACAGTCTCAGTCCCCTCGCCCTCACTGCATATGTGACGTCATCAGGATGGGTCATGGCATTCATAATGGCGGGTCACTCGTAAGTCGAACGTTTGTAAACTGGGTCTACTGTATTTTTTGGACTATAAGATGCACGTCTTCTCCCCCAAAAGTGGGGAGAAAAAGTCCCTACATCTTATACTCCAAAAAAAAGGAGTCCCTGACTTAGGCTCGGCCGCCGATACGACCTGCCGCATGTCGGGAACTCCCTGCACTCCCGGTGTCCTGTGTGTCCACCTCTGTTTTCCCCTTTGTAGCCGCCTTGTGTTCCCCTTTCTCTCCTCCTCCGAGTCCCTTCTGTAGCAGTCTGTGTCCCCTTTGTAGCCGCCTCAGTGTCTCCATGCTCCGCTCCCGTGTGTGCAGTAAATAGCGGCAGTAGCCGTTTGTATCACTCACCAGTCTGAGCGTGCCTGCGGTGAACAGCGGCTCCTCTCTCTCACTCACTCCTTCCCCCTAGACCCGCACTTCCTGGTCACATCATTACGCATGTGACTGGCACAAGGGGGAAGGAGTGAGAGAGAGAGGAGCCGCTGTTCGCCGCAGGCACGGTCGGTCTGGTGAGTGATAGAAGCGGCTATTGCAGCTATTTACTGCACACATGGGAGCTGAGCAAGGGGACACGCAGGCGGCTACAGAGGGGACACATATGTAGCTTGGCTACTGGGGAAAGGGGAACACACAGGACACTGAGGACAGAAGGGGGACACACAGGACACTGGGGGTCGAGAGGAGGGGACAAGGGGTGGACACAAGTGGGATAGGAGCAGGAAAGGACATAATATTTGGGGGGAAAACCTCTACAAGATGCTCCTGGATCTTGGGCGCACCAGGTTTAGTATATTTTTTCCCCTGGTTTTGCCCTATAAACCTACAGTAAAGTGTGTCTTATAGTCTGGAGCGTCTTAAAGTCCGAAAAATATGGTACCTGTATTTACCGGGACCTATAGATACTCACTTGGATAACGGAATGTAAATGTCTGTGTTTCACATTTTTTTCAGTAACATTTCTTAAAGCGGATCCGAGATGAAAAACTAACTATAACAAGTAACTTGTCTATATATCTTATCTAAAGTTTAGATAGTTTACACAGCAAATCTAGCTGCAAACAGCTTTAATAGAATATGATTATTTCTTCCTGTGATACAATGACAGCAGCCATGTTGTTTGTAAACATTACACAGAGGCAGGCTTATCTGCATCTTGAGCAAAAAAACCTAATCCCCCTCCTCCTCCCTCCTCCCCTCTGCCTCTGAAATCTCTGGCTAGTAATATCTCCCCCTCCTCTGAAAACCTGTGGGCGTGGCTTGTTTAGTTTATAGGGAATTAGAGTATTAAAACAAAAACAAAAAAGTATTTGGCTTGAGGAATGCCCTATAAACAATAGGAAAGGAACACAATTATGCAATGAGTAAAAGTTCATCTCGGATCCACTTTAAGGAGAACCTGAAGTGAGTTTCTTCACTTTAGGTGATACCTACCTAAGTAGAGGGTAGGCTCTTGATAATACAGAGCCTTCCCACTCCTCGGTCCATCTTGTAGTTCCTGCACCATCATCCCTGGTTGAAGTTATTTTTTTTTTTTTGTTTTCAAAGTTTTTATTGAAATTTTTTAAAATTTTTAACAACTCAAATTGTACATAAAGATACATATAACATGGAAAGGAAGTAGGGACAGCTTGTACAAATATCATTATCTTGTAGCTGGACCTAATAAGAAGGGACAGGCAAGATAACCAGCAGTTTAATATAGCAAACATTAAAGTAGTTTGAAGTGCATATACTACTGTCAGGTAGAAAGTTGTTGTGAGCCCACAGAGGACTAAGTCCAGCTATCTGGGGCTTGCTGATAAGGAATCGGGGGTTAGGGAAGGAGGGAGCCTCATCAGGGCAAAGTTGTATGGATACCTTCCTGGCCGCCCTCCATCCAGCGATGGACAGGCGGGGCAGGAAGGATTGTGGTCATAAGCGTCCGCGGGAAAGAGTTGGAGAAGAAGGAAACAGAAAGAAAAAGAAGAGAAAAGTAGCAAAGACAGAAGCTAGGGAGGGAGGAAAGGGGAAAAGAAGAGGGGACAGAGGCAGGGGTCCACCTTACAGTCTTGTAATGGAAGTTATCTCCAGACTTGGATGCTCTAAACGGATCCAGGGATCCCAAATTTTTTCAAATTTCTTTTGGGTGTCCCTAAGGATGCTAATGAGAAGCTCATTTACCATTATTGAGTTTATTCTAGATTTCACTTCGTTAATGGTGACTGAGGGTTTTCTCCAGTTCCGGGCTATTGTCATAGTAGCTGCTGAGAGTATAACAGAGGCTAGTTTATTCTGTGTAGAGGTTAAAGAGCTAATCTTTGCGTGTAATAAAGCTTGCCAAGGATCTCTATGGATTGGCTGATGAAAGAGAGAGGAAAGTAATTTATATATTTGGCAACAGAAGCGGTTGAGCCGTGGACAAGTCCACCAGATGTGAAGCATGTCGCCGGGCAGCCTGCAGCCTCGAAAGCAAAAGGGATTGGCGGAGGGGAATACTTTGGCTATGCGGGTCGGGACGAGGTACCATCGTGTCATTACCTTATAGGCAGATTCGACTATGTGTAGGTTGCTGGAACAGCTGGAGACTCTGCTCCAGATGTCCAGCCAGTCTTCTCTGTCTTTAGGACTAGCGAGGTCTGTTTCCCATCTTGAGGCGTAGATGTGTGTTGTCGGGGAGGACGAGCGTGTCAAAAAGCCATATAATCTAGAGATCAGGCCTTTAGTGTTGGGACTGTGCATACAAATGTTTTCGTAAGGTGTAGCAGTATAAGGGGGGTCTTTATCTCGAATGAGAGGTTTGATCCAATGTCCCAATTGCAAATATCGAAAGAATTCCCTGGGGGGAGCACAAAATCTTTCCTGTAGACCAGGCCAGGAAAGAAAACCTCTGGGAGTGAGAAGGTGTGTGACATTAGTAAGACCGTTTGTGCTCCACCAGGAGAATGCCATAGGGTCGTCTAGGCCCGGAGGGAATAAAGGGTTGTTGATCAGTGGCAGCAGGGGAAGGAAAGGAGACTGAAGGTTAGCCGAATAACGGACTGAGTCCCACACTCTAAGACCGTGAGCCAGAGGGGGGCTTAATGAGGGTGGTCTCATTTTTGGAGGGAGCCATAGTAAGGTGCTGGGTAGTAGGGGGTCACACCAGGGTATCTCTATGAATACCCAGAGAGGAGTATCATGTGTCTGGAATAGGCGGGTGAGTTGGGCTATGGTTGCTGCCTGGTAGTAAGAGGAAAGCTTAGGAACCCCCAAGCCTCCATCTAATTTATGGGCAAAGAGAGTCGCCCTGCAGACTCTGGGACCTTTGCGACCCCACACAAAGTCCATGATTTTCTTTTGGAAGATACGTAGGTATTGGCTTGGCACTTGGATCGGGAGAGTGCGGAAAAAATAGAGAAGCTTTGGCAGGTAGGACATTTTGATTGCATTGATCTTGCCCAGCCATGATAGGGGGGAATGAGACCACCTATCGGTCAGAGCAGAGTGTGTTTTCAATAGTGGAGGGTAGTTGGCAGAGAAAAGTGAGGCATAGTGGGGGGTAAGGGTGATCCCCAGGTAGGGCAGGGATTGAACCCATAGAAGGGGGCAGGAGCTCCTCAGCTGGTCAAGATCTGTGGGGGATAGGGATATTCCCATAGCTTTAGATTTCTCTATGTTTATTTGCAGGCCTGAGACCTGGGCAAAGTAAGTAAAAGCTTGGAGGGCCTCTGGGATGGACGTGTGGGGTTGCGTTAACGTGAGTAGAGTATCATCTGCGAACATAAGTAGTTTATGAGATAGGCCAGCGTATTCTATTCCTTGGATAGCCGTTTTGCCGCGTAGATAGCAAGCAAAAGGCTCCAGGGCAAGGATAAAGAGTAAGGGGGATAACGGGCAACCTTGTCTGGTCCCCCGGTTGATGTCGAAGGTTTGAGAGGAGTGGCCAAAAAATCTTACCGAGGCTGTAGGGCCGGCGTACATTCCTTGGATCCAGTTCAAAAAGTTAGCATCTAAGCCCCATTTCTGGAGGGCGAGTTTCAGATAGGACCACGAGAGAGTATCGAAGGCCTTAAATATGTCTAAGGATAAGGCCACCCCAGGGATTTTGTTTGTTTGAAGGTAGTGGGTTAGAAGGATAGCCCTTCTAGTGCCGTCTTCGGCCTGTCTGCCCGGAACGAAGCCAATCTGGTCTCTGTGGATTAGGGATGGGAGGATTTTATTCAGTCTCAGCGCTAGGATCTTGCCTAATATTTTGAAATCTATGTTAATAAGGGAAATAGGGCGAAATTGATGGACTGCATGGTGTTCCTGTTCTACCTTAGGAACCATGGAAATGTAGGCCATTAGCATGGATCTAGGGGGGGATCTACCTTCCCGGATTTCATTGTAGCACTTCGCTAGTTCTGGGGCCAATGAATCTGACAGTTTTTTATAATAAAGGGCTGAGAACCCGTCCGGGCCAGGAGTCTTGTTGGGCTTCAATGTTTTGATAGCTAATTGAACTTCAGCTGCCGATATAGGGGCGCTCAAACTAGTAATGGAGTCTTGGCTCAATTTTGGGAGTGTGGTCTGGTCTAAAAAGTCACGGATGGCTGTATCAGAGACATTGGGGGTATTAGCGTATAGGTCCGACAGGAATTTCTCGAAGGAGTCAACAATCTTACGAGGGTTAGCGGTGACCTGTCCCGAGGAGTTGCGGATTTTGAGCATGGTTAGGTGGGGGGGCTTATTTTTAAGACATTTGGCTAGTAAAGACAATGGCTTATTGGCGTTGTAATAATAAAATTGTCTTCGCCATCTAAGCTGTTGTTCCACCTTATCCGTTAGCAGTAAGTCTAATTCTGTGCCGATGCGATCTTTGATAATCTTATTGATACGTGTGGGTGTTTGTTTCCATTCTTGTTCCGCTCGGTCCAGTTTTGCAGTAAGTTCCTCTATTTTTTGGTTGCGGCGTTATTTAAGGCTGCTAGCGATTCCTATTAATATTCCGCGTATAGTAGCTTTGTGAGCCTCCCAGAGGGTGAAAGGTGAGGCTACAGAGCCCGCATTATCGGTAAAGTATTCCTCGACCTTCACCTTCAATTGGTCGATAATATCTGCTCTGGAGAGCAGAGAGTCATTTAAACGCCATTTAAATGATCGATTGATTGGAAGCGTAGCGGAACAGCAGATGGAAACCGGGGAATGATCTGACCAGGGGGTTGTATGTATTTTAGCTGCTGGTACTAGGTGGAGGCAGGTCTGCTGCACAAAGATATGGTCGATCCTACTGAAGCTGTCGTGGGCATTGGAGTAAAAGGTGAAGTCTTTGGTAAAGGGGTTGAGTTCCCGCCAGATGTCTACATAGCCATAGTGGTCTAGAAGTTCTGAGGTCTTTGTCTGTCTGTCTGTCTTAGGGTTAAGAGTAGCATTGGTATCGCCTGTGATTATGATTTGACCTAAACCATGCTGGGAAAGGACTTGCAGAAAGTGGGAGTAGAAATTGGATTGATGTGCATTGGGAGCGTAATATGTAGCAAAAGTGACCTCTCTGTCATATATTGTACCGAGTAAGATAATGTATCTGCCAGTGGGGTCAGCAGGATGGAATTGAGGGGGGGGGGGGGGGGTAGGTAGGGGGGCCTGGGAGGGGGAAGTCAGGAAGGTGACGGGGGGGTGATCTCCTGAGGCAATCAGGTGGGCACCTAGGGAACTGGGAGGGGAAGAGGGGGGGGAGGGGGGGGAAAACGAGGGAAGGGGGTACGGGGAGACTTGCTGCAGACATTAATATTAACATTGATAATTAGCTGCAAACATTAGCTTAATAATATATAACAACTGGCAAAAAATACTAGATCATAACAGATGATAAAATTTAGGATTAAGTGCCTTATAAAGCTACCTGTCAATAGCATACCTCAGAAAAGTTCGGCAGAGGTATCATATGAATCCGTAGGTTGAGTGGGTTAGGGAAGGAGGGGGGGGGGGAGGGGGAGAGGAGGAGGGATGCAGGGGGGGGGGGGTGGCTCAACTGTAGAAACAGTCAGTGGGGAAGGGGTGGGTATGGGAAAGGAAGGGGGGGGGAGGAGGGGTGTGAATCTTATACATTTTACTAAGCAAATGAACAGAGACTAGGCACTTTTTTGAAAAGTGTTCAGTTGCGCTGTTATCTGGAAAATGTTCAGATAAAGCAGGTAGCAATAAAGTTCTGAAAAACAGATCAGAGCACTTAAGATAAAATATAAAAACTGAAGAGTATAACAATGTTAACTTAAAGTCAGTCCTCCGGAAAATCTAAGGCCGACTAGCAGCCATTGTGGGGTCATATCAGAGCCCAGGGAGGAGCGGTGACAAACTGTGCCAGAAATGTACAAAAAGAATATAGAGTCTTACCCAACCGTATGGCAGAAGGGAAAGGGGAAAAAAAAAAAAAAGAAAAACATCCATCATAGGATCCATGTTCAGATGGCAAAGTCTGTCCGCGAAGCACGGAAGTGCAGAGGCGGAAAAGGTGATCCAAACAGAACCATAGGCCTGGGCAAACCACCAACAGGGCATAACTGTGAGCCTACAGGCAACCTAATGTGCGGAGGCTTGAAAATCTTGAATGCAGCTCATGCTAGCTGCAGGGTATTCCCAAACGAGGAAAGTCCGCACAAGGTGGGTAGAGAAGCAAGGACGGCACATCCTCAAGTGGGGGAAGCATTCCGAACAGCCGGGGCAGATTGAGACGATTTCCTGGAAGGAGAGTCGCGCTGCCAAGTATTCTGTGAGGCCGGTGGACGCCGGGGTGAGGTGCCAGCAGCGTGCGCGGTAGTATCCGATGGTAGGATTAGATGAAGGCGCTCAAACAGCTCCTGCGCCTCGTCAGGTGAAGAGACGGTATGTGATTTTCCCGACAGCAGAAAGATTAGTTTAAACGGGAACCCCCACTTGTACTTGATGTTTTGGGCCCGTAGTGCTGTTGTGTAGGTCTTCATTAATCTGCGCTTTTGGATGGTAATGAGAGCCAGGTCTGCGAAGATTTGGTACGGGCGGTCTTGGAAGTGTAACGGTTCCTTTTCTCTCGCAGCTTGCAGGATCGTTTCTTTGGTATGATAAAACGTGAATTTGATGATTACATCCCGAGGGGAGCCATCCGGTCTTTTGGGCCCCAGCGCTCGGTGGATCCTGTCAAACTCTAGGCGGTCGACGGGGATATTCGGGGTAAGCTCCTGGAACATTGCGGTAGCAGTGGAGTTCAGATCCAAGATGGTCTCCGGCAGCCCGCGTATTCTAAGGTTTCCGCGGCGGGATCGGTTTTCTGAATCTTCTAGGCGCAATTTGGTGTCAGCTAGCTCGGATTTGACCTCCGTTAGCTCCTTATCGTGAGCATCGACCACCGTTGCAGTTTTTTCATAGCGCTCCTCGAATTCCGCCATATGGGAGGTAAGGTCTCTGACTTCTTTTTTTAGTTGGTGAGCCAGTTTAGTGGCTACTGCGTTCAGCTCTGTATGGAGGAGAGTCTTAAACTTGTCCAGAAGAAGGGCGTCCTTCGGGGTCCAGTCTAGAGCAGGATCTGAGGAGGAGTACTCCGATCTCCTGGCTCTGGTGCGAGGTTTGGAGGCTATTGTCACATCCGAGTGTAAGGAGGAAGCCGAGGACGCCATGCTTTTTGGGCCTTTGTGGCGCCGTGAAGAGGGCGGCTGAGAGTGGGGCGATCCCTCCCTGGATCTCTCTGAGGTACGGCCCATCGTTGCTCCGGTATCTTGGGGTGTCGTAGAGGGCAGAAAGGGGTGAGGGTTGTTACTCAGTAAGCTGGGGCAGTTAGCTATAGCAGTCGGCCACGCTGAGCGAAGCTAGAAAGCGGCCATCTCTCTAGCGCGCCAGCCACGCCCCCCCCTCCTGGTTGAAGTTATTTGACCTACTAAGTCTAGTAGCTTTTCAGTACTCCTCGGGCAGCCTTGGGAACTTCTTGCATCCCTGAATATGCAACCACCTGCTCATGGCAAGAGACAGAGGAGAGTGCTCCATCCTCATACTGCTAGACCTTTCTGCAGTCTTTGATACAGTTGACCATGACATTTTGATAAACAGGCTACAGGAATACTGCGGCATTGATGGCATAGTTCTTCAGTGGTTCCAATCCTTCTTGAGTGGCTGAACCCACAAAGTGTCTATAGGGCCCTTCCTGTCCACCCCTGTATCACTTAAAGTGAACCTAAAGCCAAGGACAAAAAATGAGATTAACTCACCTTAGGCTTCCCTCAGCCCCCTGCAGCCGATCGGTGCCCTCGCAGCCCCGCTCCGATGGTCCAGGACCCGCCGGCGAACACTTCCGGTTTGGCCGTCACCGGCCAACAGGTATGGGAACGCGAGTGATTGTTCGCGTTCCCAGGCTGTATATCGCCCCCTATGCTGCTATTGCGGTGCTCGCCGGCGGGTCCTGGACCATCGGAACGGGTCTGCGAGTGCACCGATCGGCTGCAGGGGGCTGAGGGAAGCCCCAGGTGAGTTAATCTCATTTGTTTGTCCTTGGCTTTAGGTTCACTTTAAGTATGGGGTGCCCCAGGGCTCAATCCTCTCTCCCCTGCTTTTCACGATTTACATGTTACCGCTTGGAAAACTAATCCAAAAACATGGCCTGACATACCACTGCTATGCAGACGACACCCAACTATATCTTTCCTTCAAGCCTGGTGTGACAGACCCAACTCTAACTATAAACGCCTGCTTACGTGAACTACAGCAATGGATGAGTGACAACTGGCTGAAACGAAATGCAGACAAAACTGAAGTCCTTCTGATTGGAGGGCAGAGCATTATAACAAAACAACTTAACTTGCAGTCTTCACCACTGGGAATAGGAGGCACAGATCTACACAGCTCTAAACATGTGCGTAGCCTGGGAGTTCTAATTGATGGAGAGTTAAACTTCAGAACTCAAATCTCTGCTGTGGTGAAATCATCCTATTTTCACCTGAAGAACATTGCAAAAATCAAGCACCTCATCCCCCCAGAAGATCTGCCAACCTTAGTCCACGCCTTCATTACATCCCGACTGGACTATTGTAATGCTCTCTACACTGGCCTTCCAAAAGAGGTCTTGTACCACCTACAGCTGATACAGAATACTGCTGCCAGACTGCAAACCAACCAACCCCGTCACTGCCACATAACGCCAGTCCTGCATTCCCTTCACTGGCTACCTATAGAATGGAGGGTCCTATTCAAGATCGGCCTACTGACATTTAAATCCCTGAATAATCTAGGCCCTGGATACATGAAAGATATGTTGCAGCTGCGTAGCAATCCCCGCATTCTCAGATCAACAGGTTCTAATAATCTAGTCATACCCAGAGTCCACCTGGAAACGTTTGGTCCCAGAGCCTTCTGTCATGCTGCCCCTATGTTTTGGAACTTCTTACCTCAGCAGATCAGGACAGCCCCATCCCTGGACGTGTTTAAATTCAGACTGAAAACCCACCTGTTCAGTTTGGCATTGCAGAAATATAACTTTTGTTGTGTGAATACTTCATCCTACTAATTACTGAATCTGAGAGAGCCTATGTGCTTTGAGTCCTATGGGAGAAAAGCGCTATAGAAATGTTATTGTATTGTATTATTGTATTGAATAGTTTGAAAGGCTTCCTGAGGAGTATAGGAGGCTTAGAAGGGGAAAAAAATGTAACCGGCCAGAGCAGAGCTACGACGGGACGGACGAGGATCGGGAAGGCTCTATGGTATCCAGAGCCTTCCTTCTAGTCAGGTACAGTATGTGGTATCAACTTCAGCTTTTTAAGTCTCCATAATCTGTCAGGCTGCAGAACTTTCTCTAGTCCAATAGAGGGTGCTGATCAACAACTTTCAGACTTTGCTGTGAGATTTTTTTTTTTTTTTTTTTTTTTTAGCCCATTTTCCCCATCATTTGTTGTACAAAAGAAATATGCTTCTCCAGTTTATTATATATGGCCATAAGTTTTAAGCTTTTTTTTTTTTTTTTTTTTTTTATTATTCACTAAAGTGCCAGAATTGTGTTGAGACAGAGCTTTAACTTTCCAGAGAGCTTGTTCACATCTCTGATAGACCATGCACACTAATGCCTAGCATTTCACAATAATTGTTCAGAATCCCAACAATGGCAACTTAAAATGGATGTGGCCTGTTCTACCAGAGTCTGTGTTTTAGGGAAAACCATGCAATACAAACATCAAAAGCTGATGGGAGGCAAAAATTAAGCTTAAATACAATGCATATATGTTACTACCAATATCATAAGCTGTCTTTTTTGGTTTGTGAAGGTGTAAATGACTTATTCAAGGCTTCCCCTATGCATTACCTGTTCCAAGCCTCTGGATTTCTGACACCAGTAATTAACAGGTGCAGACTTTACTACAATGGTGACAGACTTGCTTTTACAAGGCAATTCATAACTGGGGCTTGGTTGGATTCACATTGTGCACATTGCTAACGCATGTGTGATTATGGGCCTGATTCACAAAGCGGTGATAACTCAGTTATCACGCCTAAAAGACTTTAGGCGTGATAACCTTTGCACTAGCAAAGTTATCACCGCTTTGTGCTCTAACTCGCGCGAAGCTACGGCGCGTACGCGCGCAAAGTCCCATAGGGCTTAATGGGAGCTTCGCGCGAAGCGAAAATTCGCGCGAGTTTCTTCTTATCATGCCTAAACTGAGTTTAGGCGTGATAAAGGGGTTTTCACTCGCGTGCAAACACTTTGCACCGCTTTGTGAATCAGGCCCTATGAGTGTAAACTGCAGTGGAGACTAGACATCGACTTTAATTCAAAGCCTGCATGCAGCAAGTTATTATGTACTTTCTCTGGCATGCAGGTTGCTTAGAAAGTCCTGCATGAGTAATTGGCTGCACGGAGCAGGAGCCCGTGTTACTCTTGTATGCCCTCATATACCGTAAACTGTAATCTAGCTACTAGCAACAGAATTTGAAAGTCCCATTCAGCAATCTAGGATAGGATCACTCTGTTTTGACTGCATTTTGTGTTGTGTTGGCACACTTGTATTATCAAAACAAAATTTGATTCCAGTTTGTAATCTGCTTTTTTGCACTGACAATAGTTTCTAGAAGAATTAACTTTTTGTGAGCACAACTTTTCTTCATCCTATACTGAGCATACCATACATTGACATTGTATGCCACTGCTGATTCTTATTGATCACTTTTTCAGGCAGCTATGTAGGCATGCATGAAATAGAGGCGCAAGGAAAAATGGGCACAGGGCGAAGCTGATAGAAGTCTAAACGATAAATACCGTAGTGAATTGGGCGCCAAATGGAAATAAAAAATATTTACAGTGGTAATGATGATAATAAAACATTGGTAAATATTACCGATATTTAACTACAACTAAACCTAACCCTACTCTCACATAGAACCCTCCATTTACCGATGCCTAACCCTACCCCCTCCTTCCTGATGCCGAACCTTAACCCCCTTCCTAATGCCTAACCCTAAAACCATCCTTCCTAAGTTTCAGTTAGACTGGCCCGGCTCCCACTATTTTTCAAGCATCCAAATTTCTGCTTTGGGCACCCAATAGCCGATATTTTGCATTAGTGCCTATAAGGGCGCCTAAATCATCCATCAGTTGCAGGCACTCAAATTTCCTGCTTCCCTATGTAGTGTCTTCCACTATAAATGACGTGAATGTAAGCAGATTATGGGACAAATGTTTAAAGTCAATGGGAATCGGTACAAAACAAAAAATGAGCCAGATACTTACCCAAGGAGAGGGAAGGCTCTTGGTCCTATAGAAATTCCGCTCCACTCCCGATCCCCTCCGTTAAGTGCTAGCTCCCCTATTTGAATTCCCCGCGGGGGACTTCAGAAGTCTTAGGGAGCCGAATCCTCCCGAAGACAGGCGACTCTATACTGCGCATGCACAAGTAGGCGAGAGAGGGCGCTTGCGCCCGCGCAGTATGGAGCGGCCCGTCTTCAGGAGCAATCAGGCTCTTGAAGATTTCCGAAGCTGCAGAGAGAGCAGTATTTGACCAAATTGCTTGAATACTGCTACCGGGGAACCAGTGCTGGAACGGGGACCAATAGAGGATCGGAAAGGCTCTAAAGGACACAGAGCCTTCCCTCTCCTTGGGTAAGTATCTGGCTGATTTTTTTTTTTTTTTTTGTACCGATTCCCAGCCAGTGGCCCTTATCCCAATTAACTTTTTTTACCCAATTTTACTCCGGTCAGGGAGCAGATGTGTTGCTGGGCCCAGTTTATTCTGTCCTATGTTATGTTATAGGTAGCCGTTGCATATAAATAGGGAGGACTAGCTTAAACTTGAAGTGAGAGGGATGCTGGCATCATTATTTCCTTTTCTACAATGTAGATTGCCTGGCTGTCCTGTTGATCTTCCGCCACTAATACTCTTAAAGCAGTAGGATTAGCCATACTATGCCAGGGAAAACACATATATAAGTAGATAAATACTTGATCTACTTACATAACACATGTATTGTACTGTCCACGTTTTGATTTCAGTGAATGTTATATAGTAAATTAAGAGAATTCTGTTCCTGGTGGGAACCATGTCTTTTGCCCACAGTTTAGACTAAATCCTGATGTCATTTCTGCCCTTTACTTTTTTTCTTTTCTCCTCCAATCGCTGAGTCACCTTAGCCTTGCTTGTAAACACAAGTGAGCAGGGGATCGTGTTTTAGATAAGCAGCTAGGCAAGGAAATAAATGGAAGAGGAGGAATATATTATAGATAAAAGAACCCCCAGCATGCAACTTTTTGGCACTGACTACTAAAGGGCTAGTGCTCCTAAGGTATGTGCTAACTCCAAACCATAACAGCAGAAAAAGTTTTGAATGCAGGATTAGCATCTGTATCACTTAAATAAATTATCAGGCAAAAAAAAAAAAAAAGTTTCACTTACCTGGGGCTTCTACCAACCCCATGCAGCCATCCTGTGCCCTCATAGTCACTCACTGCTGCTCCAGTCCCCCGCCGCCAGCTAGTTTCATTTTTTGCGACCTCGGGGTCGGCAGGCCACATTGCTTACAATTTTTAGCATTCCACTGGTGCAGGAACATTAAGGCTTACTTTTTTTAGCGTTAGCGGTATAACGCTAACAAATTTTGGCGTTAGCGTTGCAACGCGAAAATTTGTTAGTGTTGCATCACTAACGCAAAAAACTGTAAGCAATGCGGGCTGATGTCCCCGGGCTCGGCAAAAAAGAAACTGCAGAGGACTGGAGCAGCAGTGAGTGACCACAAGGGCACAGTATGGCTGCATGGGGCTGGTAGAAGCCCCCCCCCCCCCCCCCCCCCCCCCCCAGGTAAGTGAAACTTTTGTTTTTTGCCTGATAATTCCTTTAATACACACAGACCAGTTGCTGTTGAAATTAGATTTTTATGGTGACACTCCCGCTTTAAGGTAGCCATACATATATGATTTTGGCGGCTGATTGACCAAGAGATAGATCTCTCCCTGATCGAATCTGAATCTGCAGGCCAATTCCCGATCTATTTCAGCATGAAATCCTTTGAGAATTGGCCTTGTGACGCCACCTCAGCCTCATCCCCCCCAAATGTTAAATGGATCCCCCGATGCCAGTGCTTTAATAATTGACCTGTCCGCCTCTGTGTCCACATTCTTCTTCCTCACTGGTGCTCCATGTGGTCGCCGGCGTATTACATGTGGGGCGCGTGCTTCATCACTTTTTGTTTTTAAAAATAGGGATTAACTGTACAAGATGATTAATTGGCAACAAGGTGATCCCTTACCTGGCCAGACCTACTTGGTATAATGGGATCACCTTGACACTAGCTGGTCAGCTTACATGTGATAAGCAGAAGTGAGAATCTCTAGTAACCTAAAACAATGCTGAACACTTGTTTCAGTGGATAAAAATCTAATAATCTATCTTGTGAACTCAGCTTTACAGGAAGCCTCACTTGTTATTATCAAATGATCTGAACTGGAGATGAACATCTTGAATAAATGATGATGGTAGGGGTGAAATGAATGCATGCTGCACTGTGGAATTCTGGGACCGATGACTAACCAGTATTAATAATTACATTTTTCCCCTTTCAGCTTCTTCCAGATAAAGGTGGATATCCCAGCGGAGTGTCGGATTTACCCCATTGATTCTGAGGAGGAGGAGGACAGTCAGCTGGCCTGTAAGGACTCCATCCAGGAGGTGATTTGCCCCTGGGAAAACATCATAGAGGAGGGTAAAGCCGGCTAGCAGGACGCTGCCTAGGGGCACCCATAAATAGGGGACTTTGTGCTTCTACACTGTGGCCGAGAGCCTCTCCAACAAAGTGCATTAGGATCTGCTACAAACCAAGCGATCTCTTTCACCATTAACCAGATCACTGCCAATGGGGGGATGGAATGAGACCCCCTTTACTACTCACTCAAGCACAGCAGTATTAGCCCAAAACACCCAGAATCCTTTGCAGCTGCGGGGCACCTGGAGCCGGAGGCCCTCTGCTGGTGGAAGGGTTCAGCGTATGTGTTGCTGATGTGACTTGTGTTTAATTATGTTATCTGTTCACAATATCACATCGGTGGCCTCACATCCTCTCAGTAGCTGCAGACTGCATTAATCAGTAAGGACAGCTGATATTGGGGTTGGTGGCTTCCTGTGTACAAATATCACCGGTGTGATCCCTGGCCCTGTGTATTGATGGGATGCTATTGGCCATCCTCCAGAATGGATCTCTAAGCTGATATGTAATCGTACAGCTTTGCATGACAAGGAGGGATTCTGGGATATGTTAGAGGACAAGTCCACCTTAAAGTGATGCTTCTGCTCTTGGTGGAGCTAGTGGGTTCAGTCATATGCTGGCTTGTCCACGCCCACCGTAGGGAATGTTATGGTTCCCCACTTGGACATGTTCTTGTCCGCCTATTACAATTCACCACATAACAATATAAAACCCAGTAGGGAGAGGGGGATCTCTTGGTTACGACTGCAAGAGGTGTAGGGAAGTGGAAAATCCAATGGCAGTAGGAAGAGTTTCTGGCCTATGTGGCTGGATAGTGTACCACCTTCGACATAGGAGACCAAGGTTCAAATCCTTGCTAGGCCCAGTACTCTTCCTAATCCTTGGGCAAGACTCTCTAAAACTGCAGAGTGGCCCATTGAATGGTCCCCCTTAGTTGCTGCAGCTCTCAAGCACATTGTCTGACAGGAAAAATGCTATATAAATTTTAACATTATTATTAGCATTATTAATGAGTGTGGCGGGAGAGCAGAGATGCCACCTCCAGAGTACCCAGGTGATAGTAGAATCCAGTGGCAGGAGGTATAGTCCCTGGCTAATGGGTGTGGCAGTAGAGCAGAGATCTATCTCTCCAGGAGATAATAGAATCCAGCATCAGCAGGGAGGCTTCCTGGCTAGTGGGTACGACAGGAGAGCAGAGATTCTACCTCCAGGGACCCAGGAAATAGTGGAATCCAGTGGCAGGAGGCAGGGTCCCTGGCTAATGGGTGTGGCAGGAGAGCAAAGATCTACCTCTCCAGGAGATAACAGAATCCAGTATCAGGAGGGAGGCTTCCTGGCTAATGGGTGTGGCAGGAGAGCAGATATCCCACCTCCGGAGTACCCAACTGATAGTATAATCCAGTGGCAGGAGAGATAGTCCTTCGCTAATGGGTGTGGCAGGAGAGCAGAGATCCCAACACAGGAGTCCCTAAGCGATAAAATAATTATGTGGTGGAGCAGATGTCCTGGTTATGTGAACTCGGGAGGACAAATCTCACCTTTCAGGGTTTCCAAAATGATGTTCGTTTTTATGGGGGTGGCGGATATGCAGTGCTAGGAACTTAGCAGCACAGAGTGCTCACCAGTAGAGCTTCTAAGATTGCAGTAGAAAGGAGCAAGAGGTGTACAGATCTCACCACTGAAGTCTCTGAGAGACAGATTAATCTATCAGGGGAAAGATGAGCCACTGGTAGTAGATAGAGCAGATAAGCAGGGCTGGAAACTCAGGAATTGAGACCTCACTACTAGACTTTCTAAAGGTGCATTCACATGCACAATCCCTACCACCTGCTAGCCTGCAGGCTAGAGACATGTTCTGTTGCTATAGGTGGGGAAGGGACAATGTATGGTACGGACTGGGTGAAGAGCCGAATAATAGTGTCAGCCTGTGTTCAGACGAGATAGGCCCAGCAGGCTGGATCCCTCACCTCGGTTGATAGGTAGCTAGTGTGTGTACTAGGCCTTAGAAATAGAAAAAATCAGCAGAGGGAGGACAGCCCCTAGAGCAGGGAACTTAGATATGCTGAAATCTCACTACCAAGTACATGATTAAGGAGTGACTCTGCAATAGGATGAAGATTCCTCTTCCTGCAGTAAGAGGACTGAGACTCTGTGGAGGGTGCAGGGCAGAATCTGGATCCTCACAGCACACACACCCCACACATACCTGACTTATGTTTACTTCTCATTGCACCGCCCTGCTGTAGAGGACTGGAAAGAGTCTCATTGTGCTATTGCCAGATGAAGAGGGGTAATGTGTAGTGAGACACAGAGGGTGGACACACAGGAAGCCACACCCCCATAGAATATTGTCTCTCATTGGATGATTGCAGTCAGACCTGAGGGTGATGTATTAAGTATAATGTGCTGCGTGCTCGTAACGCAGTCTGTTTGTGACGTTCCCATTAGGCGTCATGTTGTGACTACCTGTGTCTGATGCCTTATTTTTCATACGTGTCTCTGATTAAAACCGGAATCTGATCACTGCAAATTGTGGATGTCAGATTATTTCTATGAGGGTCATCTATATGGAAGGAACATTCAACCCCGAGGTTCTCTTGGCAGTATTTGTTGCTGCTACCACCATAGCTGACAAATTGGGCCCTTTAGGTGATGAGTGGAATGGAAGAAAAATTAAGGTAGCAGGCTTAAATACAGGGGTCTGTTACTGGGTGCATGTCACTTGGTGTTAGACGGCCTGTCACTGGGGGTCTGTGACTGGGGCCTGTCAATTGGTGTTAGTCACTGAGGCCTGTCACTAAGGTCTTGTTACTGAGGGATCTGCCGCTTGGGTCCTCTTACTGACAGCGCGGTCACTTGAAGTCTGTGAGGAGATGACAGTGATGCTTGTCACTTACTGAGGAGTCTGTCATAGAAGGGTGATATGATTTTATTTATTATGTTTCAATGCATTATTGTGATATATATATTAAAGTAGTGAAAGTTTGTGTCAGAGCCGGGACAAGGTCCTCCAGCACCCAAGGCTGAGACACCAAACTGCGCCCATCCATCCCTCCCAACCCAGCCATCACACACTGATTGCTATTAGACTAAGAGGCACCCCAGGACCCCCAACACCTTAATCTCTAGTTATCTGGCTTGCAGTCACTGCTATGTATCCCCTTTTCTTACTTCTCTCTGCTTCAAACACAACAGGGAAATGATAGCTGAATGAGTTGTGCGCCCCCTCCTACACTGCGCCCTGAGGCTGGAGCCTCTATCGCCTCTGCCTCAGCCCGGCCCTGGTTTGTGTGATGTTTCCAGCTAATGTCTGTAAACCTCCATTAGACAACTGCACTTCCACAAACACCCACCAGGGGCAGAAGCAGCTGAACCTGAGAATCTGAGAGAAGAGAAGAATTCATGAGTGAATAAGAAACAGAATACGGTACGGGTGAAATAGAACTAAGAGGGAAAGATAAATCTAAGCAAGCAGATATGGAAAAGAGGAAGGAATGGAAAGATATTTAAAGGAGAGGGCAGATGAAAGAGGGGAAAAGAGGGAACAGAGGAAAGATATAAATAAGCAGAGAGAGAAATAAAGAAAAAGAGACTTAGATAAAACAGAGGAAAGAAAAATAAGGAAAAGGAGGAATGGAACAGAGATCAGTGAAGGGAAGAGAGACAAGCGAACATTGGCGGAAGGAAAGGATAATGAAAGGACAAGAAAGAGAAGAGCTGAAACTGAGGGAATCCATGAATGAGAAATTAGAGTGGAGAAGCAAGAGAAAATAAAGAATAGATGGGAAAGAGGAAACGGAAATGAAGGACGGGAGAGGGAAAAGAGGAATTTGAAGTTGGAGAGGAATGAGATTTTAAAGAGAAACTCCAACCTAGAATTGAACTTTATCCCAATCAGTAGCTGAAACCCCCTTTTACATGAGAAATATAATGCTTTTCACAAACTGATCATCAGGGGGCGCTGTTTGACTGATTTTGTGCTGAAACCCCTCCCACAAGAAGCTCTGAGTACCGCGGTACTCTGGGCAAACTGCCACAATGTAACAATGTTCACAGACAGGGAATAGCTGCTTACAGCTGTCTGTAACAGCCAGAACAGCTAGGAGCAGCTACATAACCTGCCCACAGTAATAATGTCACCATGTAATAAATGTCAGAATGTAAATCGGGGAGAGGAAAGATTTTACAATGACAAACACTGACTAAATCATTTATATATAATTATGGTAAAAATAAAGCACTTTTTTTACTACATTATTTTCACTGGAGTTCCTCTTTAAGGAATAGAAAAAAAAGACAGCTGAAATATGAAGTGTAGAGAGAGAAAGACAATGAGGGATAAAATGGAGAATAGAAAAAAAAATATGAAATGAAGAAAGAAAGGACGAAATGGAGTCAGAAGAGGAAAAAGAACTAAAGGAGAGGAAAGGGAAGCAATGAATCTGAGGAAAGAAGTAAGGGAGAAGCGATAGAAGAAAAGGGAAATGGAAAGAGCAACAGAAAAGAAATAGCAGATAATACAAACGGAGGGGAAAGGATAGACAAGGGAGTGGAGAGCGGAGAGAAGAAAATGATGAAGAATGGAAAAAGAAATAAGGAAGATAAAAAAAGAAAAGGAGAAAAATTGAGAGAAGAGAAGAAATAAAGGAGAGGAAGCTGAAAAATGGAATATAGGAAACATAAGAAACAGAAATAAAAAAAGTAGAAAGTTTTATAAATTGGAGAAATGTAAAGAAAAGCAATAAACATGGGGAAGAGCGTTCAGGAAAATATAGGAGATAAGGGAGAAGAAATGAAATTTTGGCCAAACGAAATTAAATTGAGACAAAAGCAGCAAAGGAAAGGAGGGGAGGAGACGGAGTGGAGGTAATACAGGAAAGGGAGATACAATTGAGATGAAAGAAATGGAGAACTGAAAGGTCAAGAAGAGAAGTCACGGGAGTACTGGAATAAGGAAATAAGGATAAAATTAAAAATAATTAAAAGACGAGATAAAATAGAAGGAACAAAAGAAATAGAAATAAAAAGAGAGAATTAAAGGTTAGGAGAAAAAAAAATACAGGAAAGATGAAAGGGGGGGGGGGGGGGGAATAAAGTGATGAGGTGAGGAATTATAGGAGAATAAAGGGGAGTAGAATTAAGTTATGAAATATAAAACAGAGGAAGGAAAGGAAGGGGGGATAAAGGAGAGGAGGATGAGAAGTATAAAAAGGGGGAATAAGGAAAGACTAATAAAGAAAAGAGGGAAGAGATTAAATGCATGGAATAGGGGAAAAAGAGTTAAAAGTGAATGAGTAAAGGTAAGAGAGGAAAAAATAAATAGAAGGCAGAGAGGAAGTTAAGAGAGCTAAAGACCATACATGGAAGAGAAGTAAAGAAGAGGAAAGAGAAGGCATAAGACACAGGGGAGAGAAAAGGGGAAATAAAGGAGAGGAAATAGAAATAAAGAGAATGAAATTGGGGGAATTATAGAAAGGGAAAAAAAGGGGACGAGGGAGAGAAAATAAAATAAAAATAAGGGCCCATATGCAATGCACTCTCTCTCTCTCAATTTTTCTCCTATTTGATATTTTCACACTTTATTAATAAAATGCCTTTAAACCACAAGCAAGCAAGAAAACAATCAGAATCATTTTAAGAGTATTTTTTCACTGGCTTTTTAGTACTTTTTCAATTGCAGAGTGCTATAAAGTTTTAAATCCAAGATGAAAAATAATCTTCTGGAGAAAACTTAGGAGAAAAAGGGAATTGAATACGGGCCAAGGAGAGAAAATAGTAAATGAAAGAAGAGAGTAAATAGAATGAGTGGAGGAAAAAGTAGCAAGGCATAGGAGAGAGAAATGGAAAAGTAGAGACTCAAAGAAGAATGGTGACATGAAGATAAATAAAGGACAGGAGAGGACACAAAATTGTAGAAAAGAAAGAGAATGGAATAGAAGGAAATAGATTACATAGACAAAAACAATGCAAAGGAGAGTGAGGAGTATGAAATAGAGGGGGGAAATAAGAAAAGAGGACAAAAAGAAGAGATTCATGAGAGGGGGAAGGAGAGCTGAAATAGAGGAAAGAGAACAAGGAAGGGAAGAGCTGGAAAAAATGGAAAATAAACTAAGCAGAGGAGAGTGGGATAATGAAAATGGAGAGGAAAGAGTAACAATGGCAAGGAAAGAAAATGGGGAAAGAGAAGGCAATAGAGAGGTTGGAGGGAGCAGAGGAAAGAGAAGAGATTAAATCAAGGGAATAGTGGAAAGTAAATGAGAGAGGAAAGAAAGATAAAGAAGACACAGAAAAAATGAAATAGAGAAAATAGTGTTCAGGCACAGGAAGCGGGAATGTTTAAGACTTTTTAATTTGGTGTAAAACAGTAAAGCAAAATAAGACTGTGGGTAAAGGAAGGTTTTGTATCGTTGTCTCAGCACAAAAATGGTTGCATTTAGTTGACTGAATTGATTTGTAAAATGTAGTCAGTTCAGTCAATATAAAAGATGAATAGGGGGAGAGAGAATGAATAAAACAGAGAGATGGCAACAGCAATAAAAGCGAGGAGAGAGAACAGATAAACGAGGTCAGAGAGTAGAATCAAATAAGAGAGTAGAGGGAGAAGAGATGAAATCAAGGGAAGAAAATAAACAGAAATTAAGGAGGGTTGATGAAATCAATGGAAAAGTGGAGAGAAAAATTAAGGGAAGGAAAAAAACAGAGAGAAGAGATACAGGAGATAAAACAAAACCGAGAAAAGATAGATGGGTGAGAGAGAAGAGATGCAATGGAGGGAAGGGAATAGGAAAAAGAAATAAAGGAGAGCAGAGAATCAGCAAAGGGAGGAGTAAAGAGATAAAAATAAAGTGAAAAGATAGAATAGGGGGAAGAGTGAGGGGACAGACGTGAGGAAAGAGAGAAGAGAGAGGGAATAGGGGAACGAGAGGAGACAGAAGGGAGGGAATAGGAGAAAGAGAGAGGAGACAGGACAGGAAATAGAGCGAAGAGAAAGAATAGGGGAAAGCGATAGGAGACAGAAGAGTGGCAATATAGGGGTTAGGAGAAATTGAGAGAATAGAGGAAATAGAAGGAATAGCAGGAAAGAGAGATAAAAGAGGAAATAGAGGGAATTGGAGCTAGAATACTGAAGAGAGAAAATGGAGGGAATCTGGAAAAGAGAGGGGAGACAGAAGAAAGGATAGAGATAGAAGAGAGGGGACAGAAAATAGGAAAGAGAGGGGCTAGGAAAAAGAGAGATAATAGAGGAAATATAGGAATAGGAGGAAAAGAGACAGAAGAGTGGAAATTGAGGGGCTAGGAGAAAGAGAGAATACAGAATGGAGAAAATAGAGGCAATAGGGCAAAGAGAGGGAATGGAGGGAAAAGAGAGAGGAGACATAAGAAAGGGAATAGGAGAAATAGAGTGAGCACAGAAGAGAGGGAATAGGGAAAAGAGCAAAGGGAATGGGGAAAGAAATAAAGGACCTGTGAGGTGGTTAATGGAACAGAGGAAAGAGACACAAATGGAGATAGAAGGAAGATGGGAAAGAAATTATGTAATTGAGGTTAGGGGATGAAAAAAAAGGAAAAGGCAGATGAAATCTATGGAAGAGGTGTAAAATATTAGAGGGGAGGGAAGAGATGACACACATAATGGGAAAAGAAGAGAAGAGATGGAAGTGTTGAAAGAGAAATAAGAGGTAAGCAATGAAGTAAGAGAGCAAATGTGCCTGTGGCTTACCATGAATGTGCCTGTGACTTACCATGAATGTGCCTGTGACTTGCCGTGAATGGGCCTGTGACTTACCGTGAATGGGCCTGTGACTTGCCGTGAATGGGCCTGTGACTTGCCGTGAATGGGCCTGTGACTTGCCGTGAATGGGCCTGTGACTTGCCGTGAATGGGCCTGTGACTTGCCGTGAATGGGCCTGTGACTTGCCGTGAATGGGCCTGTGACTTGCCGTGAATGGGCCTGTGACTTGCCGTGAATGGGCCTGTGACTTGCCGTGAATGGGCCTGAGACTTGCCGCGAATGGGCCTGTGACTTGCCACGAATGGGCCTGTGACTTGCCGTAAATGGGCCTGTGACTTGCCGTGAATGGGCCTGTGACTTGCCACGAATGGGCCTGTGACTTGCCACGAATGGGCCTGTGACTTGCCACGAATGGGCCTGTGACTTGCCACGAATGGGCCTGTGACTTGCCACGAATGGGCCTGTGACTTGCCACGAATGGGCCTGTGACTTGCCACGAATGGGCCTGTGACTTGCCACGAATGGGCCTGTGACTTGCCACGAATGGGCCTGTGACTTGCCACGAATGGACCTGTGACTTGCCACGAATGGACCTGTGACTTGCCACGAATGGGCCTGTGACTTGCCACGAATGGGCCTGTGACTTGCCACGAATGGGCCTGTGACTTACCACGAATGGGCCTGTGACTTGCCACGAATGGGCCTGTGACTTGCCACGAATGGGCCTGTGGCTTACCATAAATGGGCCTGTGACTTACCATGAATGGGCCTGTGACTTACCATGAATGGGCCTGTGACTTACCATGAATGGGCCTGTGACTTACCATGAATGGGCCTGTGACTTACCATAAATGGGCCTGTGACTTACCATGAATGGGCCTGTGACTTGCCATGAATGGGCCATGGTGCTGTGATTCTCATCATCTCATGTGTCCAGTTGAGGAAAAGGCATAGTAAGTGCTGCAAAGCTACAGGCTCTGTGCAAAGAGTCGTGGTTTCATAAACTGAGGAGTCGGTGTTGGAGTCGGAAGATTTTTGTACCGACTCCACAGCCCTGCATACTTCTGTCCAAAATATGCTGTGTTCACACTTATCTTTTTCTTTAAACACTTTTATTAAAGAACTACAAATGAACAGGCAACAGTAGGTCAGTAATTACAGTACATAGCATTATCTTCTACAGAGTAACAATATACTGTACATTGGTATATTCATACTTGTTTAGAAGTAAAGATACAGAGGTATTATAACATTTAGTACAGTAGTGTGATAGAATAAAGGAATTCCCAGTATGACCCACAGTTGCAAAAGGAACAACTAAAAACATCAACCAATTTCAACTCTGGTCTTCCCCCATTCAAAGCAATTCCTCAGTATTTAAATATCCCCCCCCCCACTTCCTTATAACATTAATACCACTTATGAACTAGTTATTGTTTGCACACTCATCTTAAAGGGCAACTGAAGTGATAAGTATATGGAGGCTGCTATATTTATTTCATTTTAAACAATACCAGTTGCCTGGTGGCCCTGATGATCTATTTGGCTGCAGAAGTGTCTGAATCACACACCTGAAACAAGCATGCAGCTAATCTTGTCAGATCTAACAATAATGTCAAACACCTGCTTGTTCAGGGTCTATGGCTAATCTTATTAGAGGCAGAGGATCAACATGACTGCTCGGCAATTGGTATTGCTTAAAGAGACACTGAAGCGAAAAAAAAATTATGATATTATGATATTATGATTTGTATGTGTAGCACAGCTAAGAAATAAAACATTAAGATCAGATACATCAGTGTAATTGTTTCCAGTACAGAAAGAGTTAAAGAGAATCTGTATTGTTAAAATCGCACAAAAGTAAACATACCAGTGCGTTAGGGGACATCTCCTATTACCCTCTGTCACAATTTCGCTGCTCCCCGCCGCATTAAAAGTGGTTAAAAACAGTTTTAAAAAGTTTGTTTATAAACAAACAAAATGGCCACCAAAACAGGAAGTAGGTTGATGTACAGTATGTCCACACATAGAAAATACATCCATACACAAGCAGGCTGTATACAGCATTCCTTTTTAATCTCAAGAGATCATTTGTGTGTTTCTTTCACCCTGCAGCTATCTTCCACTGAAGTGTCAGGCTGTTTCTTCCTGCAGAGTGCAGACAGCTCTGCCTGTATGTAATTCCTCAATATGTGAAAGCCCAGCCAGCTCAGAGGAGGATTTATCCAGCTTGTAAAAGATAATAGAGCAGAGAAAAGCTGCACTAATCTAAATAACACACAGGCAGTGTGCAGAGAGGGGCCTGGAGGGGGGAGATACATCACAGAACCACAACACTGAAGAACTTGGCAGCCTTCCAGACACAGGCTGACAAGTCTGACAAGAGAGAGATAAGTTGATTTATTACAGAGATGGTGATAGTAGAACGTGCTGCAGTAAGCCAGAGCACATTAGAATAGATTTTGGAACTTGTAGGATGGAAGAAAACCGGATGAAATTTTTGTTACGGAGTCTCTTTAAGAAACTCCAGTTGTTATCTCTATGCAAAAAAGCCATTAAGCTCTACGACTTTCAAAGTCATGGAGAGGGCTGTTATCTGACTTTTATTATCTCAACTGTTATTGAACTATTTACTTTTTCTCTGCCACAGGAGAGGTCATTAGTTCACATACTGCTCTGAAAGAATCATTTTGAATGCGGAGTATTGTGTAATCTGCACATATTCGAGAATGACGCAATGTTAGAAAACACACTATATACCTGAAAATAAAAATATGAGAATATTATCTTTGCTGCTAATCTTCTAGTAATTATTCATAGTACACAACCAATTCATTATATCATATTTTTTTTTTTGCTTCAGTGTCTCTTTAAAGGGAACCAGCGCTAACCTAAAGAAAAGATTCTATACATACCTGGGGCTTCCTCCAGCCCTATACGCACAGATCGCTCCCACGCCGCCGTCCACCGCTGCCTGCATCTACGAGAACGTGCTCCCGTCAGTGACTTCATTGGAGCCGGGCTACGCTGGAGAAGTGCGCCCTCTACGTATCTCTCCATACACTGCTGCAGAGATACGCAAAGAGCGCACCTCTGCTACGCTAGACTGGCTCCGACTGATGGCAGAGTGGGGAGCCGGTTCTAGTAGTTGCAGACAGCGGTGGATGGCGGCGTGGGAGTGATCTGTGCGTATGGGGCTGGAGGAAGCCCCAGGTATGTATAGAATCTTTTCTTTAGGTTAGCTCTGGTTCCCTTTAAAGAGCAATAAATATGGAAGCCTCCATATCACCCTCACTTTAGTTCTCCTTTCAATTACCAGCTCTGGTGTTTGGGTTTGGTGAACTTAAAGATTTCTTTGTTTTGTGTCCATGCTTTATGTCTTTCTGTAAGCTTTTTTTTGTTGTTGTTTGGGGGGTGGGAACGTGTTTTCTTAGTTAGCTGTCGTTTACAGATTATTCCGCCTCTCTGAAGATACAGTATGCAGAACATTGCTCAGTCCCATCTGCCTTCTACAGATTATTCAGTTTCTCACCTTTCCACAGATCGTCTGAACATTGCTTTGTTCATCTGCCTCCTGATAGGTACATGTTGTATATACTGTATAAATTCTACAGATTTTATTATTGGTTTTCATAGAGATCTGCAGAACGTTGCACTGACCATCTCAGGGGTGAGCCTGGGGTGCCTGGCACCTGGATGCAAGATTTTCTCTGGCGCCTATGGGAGTCGTTAAATTAACCACGCCCAACCACATAACCACACCCATGTCCTGCCTAATCACACCCACACCTTCCACCTCTTTACGCATGCATGTGATACCCCATTCCTACCCCTCTTCCATGGGCTTGCTCCTGGCTGGCTTTGGCTGCCTGCGAGTCTGCTAGTCTCTGGACTGACGCAGGCTGAGAGGTTCTGCGAGTGCGACGCAGTCACACACTGCGTATTTATGGCTGCCTGCGGCCACCCTTCTCTCGCTCGCTGTCGTCAGCTCCTCCCCCCGCCAAGCCCAAGCGTGAGGTGGGCTGCCTGTATCTTTCCCGTTGCGCTGCGCAGCCTGCCAGTGTTGCCAACCTTTCACGTTATTTTTTACTGACAAATACCTAAAAATGTACTGGCAAAAGATTATTTTTACTGACAAAATTTCCCCACTAAATGCACATGAGACAGCTTTCCCCCTTGTAAATGCACGTAACAAGAGACCGCTTTTCACCAGTAAATGCACATAAGAGACTGCTTTTCACCAGTAAATGCACATAACAAGAGACTGCTTTTCACCAGTAAATGCACATAACAAGAGACTGCTTTTCACCAGTAAATGCACGTAACAAGAGACTGCTTTTCACCAGTAAATGCACGTAACAAGAGACAGTTTTTCACCAGTAAATGCACGTAATAAGAGACCGCTTTTCACCAGTAAATGCACGTAATAAGAGACCGCTTTTCACCAGTAAATGCACGTAATAAGAGACAGCTTTTCACCAGCAAATGCACATAAGAGACTTCTTTTCACCAGTAAATGCACATAACAAGAGACTGCTTTTCACCAGTAAATGCACGTAACAAGATACAGCTTTTCACCAGTAAATGCACGTAACAAGAGACCGCTTTTCACCAGTAAATGCACGTAACAAGAGACTGCTTTTCACCAGCAAATGCACGTAACAAGAGACAGCTTTTCACCAGCAAATGCACATAATAAGAGACAGCTTTTCACCAGCAAATGCACATAATAAGAGACAGCTTTTTTACCAGCAAATGCACATAATAAGAGACAGCTTTTTTACCAGCAAATGCACATAATAAGAGACAGATTTTCACCAGCAAATGCACATAATAAGAGACAGATTTTCACCAGTAAATGCACATAATGACAAACAGCCAGTGTCCCCAGAATACATAGCCAGGGATATATGTACCCAGTATATGTAGGCAGGGGTATATGTTCCAGTATATGAAGGCAGGGGTATATGTCCCAGTATATGTAGGCAGGGGTATATGTCCCAGTATATGTAGGCGGGGTATATGTCCCAGTATATGTAGGCAGGGGTATCTGTCCCAGTATATGTAGGCAGGGGTATATGTAGGCAGGGGTATATGTGCCCAGTATATGTAGCCAGGGGGTATATGTGCCCAGTATATGTGCCCAGTATATGTAGCCAGGGGGTATATGTGCCCAGTATATGTAGCCAGGGGGTATATGTGCCCAGTATATGTAGCCAGGGTGTATATGTGCCCAGTATATGTAGGCAGAGGTATAGGGTCCCCGGTTGGGTAGTGAGTGAGAGGAGCGCGCCCCCTCCCCTCTAGCTGCTGCCGCTCCCCCTTCACCTTGCAGCAGCTTCAGACCTCAATCAGCGGTCGACCCGACCAGTAAGAGGGCGCCGGACGTACCCGCTCTATATGCGGAAGTGATGTCACTTCCGCATATCAGTGCGGCGTGCTAGGTCCTAGCACCCGCCTGATCGAGGTCTGACGCGGCGCCGGCGGCTAGAGGGAGGGAGTTTCGGCCACAGGGGGAGAGCGGCGGCCGGGCGGCGCCTCTCAGAGGCAGGCGCCTGGGTGCCTTTCACCCGCCCAGGCTCGGCCCTGGACCATCTATCTCCTGACAGATACAGTACATAGTATATATTCTGCAGATTATCTCATTACTGATATCTCCAGAGATCTGAAGCACATTGCCCTGTTTCATCTACCTCCTGACAGATCAGGGCTGTGTCTAAGCAGGCAAAGGACAGGCCATCATAGTGCACCGGAAACAAAATTGCATCTTTTTTATTAATGAAATTCTATTTGAGGCAGTCTGCAACAGAGGCATATCTAGAGGGGTGCAGGCATGGCTCGTGCCATGGGCATCACAGCATTATGGGCGCCACGCCTGTCCCTGTGCTTCACCGCCACGGCTGCCCCTGTGCTGCACCGCCACGCCTGCCCCTGTGCTGCACCGCCACGCCTGCCCCTGTGCTGCACCGCCACGCCTGCCCCTGTGCTACACCGCCATGCCTGCCCCTGTCCTGAACTGCACCTCCATGCCTGCCTCCAGATTAATTGTCAGATTAATTCTGTTATTTTGGGAACATGGCTACTTACCGTACTTTATGTCTGTAGGGCGCACTTGGCTTAGTGTTAGAAAAGAGGACAGAGAAGGAATAAGAGATACTTCCAAAAAACTTCAGCTATATTCCGCACCCAAAAACACCCAGGCAACCATAACGTAAGCAAGAAAGTCTGTCGTTCTTAGAAGCGAAAGAGGCTCTGCATGGGACACAATTTCAGTGTTTTCCATAGTCTCTGTGTTATCCAGATACGCAGATACGCCCCTGGTTGGCAGTGCATAAAATTTGCTTTTTATTGCCCCTGTGATGTCTTGCAGCTCTCAGTTGTCCTCTGTAGGGTAATGCTTAGCTGGCTCAATCCCACTCATCATCTCCCCCACATGTATATGTTGGAAAGTGGTGGTGGGAGAAGTATAAGGTTACTATGCCCGGGGCACCAAATAGGTCAGAAATGGCCCATCTAGTCTTTCACCTGGTGGATAAATATTGTAGATTCTTCAAATTATTTAATTACTGACCTCTCCAGAAGCCTTAAGAACATTACTCTGACACTTTCTGACAGACACATACAGTGGGTTGCAAAAGTATTCGGCCCCCTTGAAGTTTTCCACATTTTGTCACATTACTGCCACAAACATGAATCAATTTTATTGGAATTCCACATGAAAGACCAATACATAGTGGTGTACATGTGAGAAGTGGAATGAAAATCATACATGATTCCAAACATTTTTTACAAATCAATAACTGGAAAGTGGGGTGTGCGTAATTATTCAGCCCCCTTTGGTCTGAGTGCAGTCAGTTGCCTATAGACATTGCCTGATGAGTGCTAATGACTAAATAGAGTGCACCTGTGTGTAATCTAATGTCAGTACAAATACAGCTGCTCTGTGAGGGCCTCAGAGGTTGTCTAAGAGAATATTGGGAGCAACACCACCATGAAGTCCAAAGAACACACAAGACAGGTCCAAGACAGGTCAGGGATAAAGTTATTGAGAAATTTAAAGCAGGCTTAGGCTACAAAAAGATTTCCAAAGCCTTGAACATCCCACGGAGCACTGTTCAAGCGATAATTCAGAAATGGAAGGAGTATGGCACAACTGTAAACTTACCAAGACAAAGCCGTCCACCTAAACTCACAGGCCGAACAAGGAAAGCGCTGATCAGAAATAGAGATGGGCCGAACGGTTCGCCGGCGAACGGTTCCAGGCGAACATCGGGTGGCGAAGGCGAACTTTCCCGGAAGTTCGATTCGCCCCATAATGCTCTATGAGGGTCAACTTTGACCCTCTGCATCACAGTCAGCAGGTGCATTGTAGCCAATCCGGCTATACTAAGCCCTGGAGCCCCCCCCCCCCCTCCCTTATATAAGGCAGGCTCCGGCGGCCATTAGCCTCACTCGTGTGCCTGCTAGAGACAGAATAGGGACAGCTGCTGCAGACTTGTTCTCCTAGGGACAGATTAGTCAGGCTCTTGCCTTCTTAGCTTGCTTAGCTGAATCTTATTGCTATAATAACAATAACAATAATATTTATATAGCACTTTTCTCCCTGGGGACTCAAAGCGCTGTGACCCTGCATTATGCAGTCTCAAAGGCTAGGGAAAAGAGGTGAGTTTTTAGCCTTTTTTTAAAGCTGTCCAGAGAAGGAGCCTCTCGTACTAATTGTGGAAGTGAGTTCCATAGAGTAGGGGCTGCATAGGAAAAGGCCCGAGCACCAAATGTTAAGTGTATCCTGGGAATAACCAGCTTCATCTTGTTGGCAGAGCGGAGGGTGCGTGGAGGGGCATAAAGTTCCAATAGATCCGCTATGTATTTGGGTCCCATGTGGTGTAGAGCCTTGAACGTCAGCAGGCAGATCTTAAAATTGATTCTCCATTTTACTGGCAACCAGTGAAGAGTTTGCAGTACTGGGGTGATGTGTGAGCTGCGGGGGGCATTGGCTAGGAGTCTGGCTGCAGCATTCTGTACTAGCTGTAAGGGACGCAGAACCTTATCTGTAGATCCGATTAACAGGGCGTTGCAGTAGTCTAGGCGGGAGGATACAAATGTGTGAACCAGGGCAGGTAGGTCTTCAGCTGGGATAAGGTGTTTGATTTTCGCTATATTTAGCGTCCCAGAAAAGCTCTTTTCAAAGCTCATCCTGCTCATGTGATCAATTTGCTTTTCTGTGTTTGAAACTGACACTTGTGTTTTTTTAGACAGCATTGCTAATTCATACTGTGTGTCCCACTGCCAGCAGCAGCAATTTCAGTGACTACCTGTGTGTGTGAGACACTTGTGTTTTTTAGACAGCATTGCTAATTCATACTGTGTGTCCCACTGCCAGCAGCCCACCAGCATTCAGCAGCACATTCAGTGACACCTGTGTGTGTGACAGGGAGCTGCACATTGTACTACCTACCCAGTACTGCATTTACCTACTACTAGTACCTGTTGTGTTTAGTTAACCCACCTCATCACTGCATACACCTACGTTTGTGTTGAGTGAACCCACCTCATTGCACATAACTACCTTTTGTGTTGAGTGAACTTGCGCCACTGCATATAACTACCTTTTAAGTTGAGTGAACTCACCTCACTGCATATCTACCTTTTCTGTAGAGTGAACTCACCTCACTGCATATAACTACCTTTGGGTTGAGTGTGAACTCAGCTGACTGCATCTAACTACCTGTTGTGTTCAGTGAACTCACCTCACTGCATATATAACTACCTTTGGGTTGAGTGAACTCACCTCACTGCATATATAACTACCTTTGGGTTGAGTGAACTCACCTCACTGCACATAGCTACCTTTTGTGTTCAGTGAACTCACCTCACTGCATATAGCTACCTTTTGCATTCAGTGAACTCACCTCACTGCATATCTACCTTTTCTGTTGAGTAAACTCACCTCACTGCATATAACTACGTTTGTGTTGAGTGAACTCAGCTGACTGCATCTAACTACCTGTTGTGTTCAGTGAACTCACCTCACTGCATATATAACTACCTTTGGGTTGAGTGAACTCACCTTACTGCATATCTACCTTTTCTGTTGAGTGAACTCACCTCACTGCATATAACTACGTTTGTGTTGAGTGAACTCAGCTGACTGCATCTAACTACCTGTTGTGTTCAGTGAACTCACCTCACTGCATATATAACTACCTTTGGGTTGAGTGAACTCACCTCACTGCATATCTACCTTTTCTGTTGAGTGAACTCACCTCACTGCATATAACTACGTTTGTGTTGAGTGAACTCAGCTGACTGCATCTAACTACCTGTTGTGTTCAGTGAACTCACCTCACTGCATATATAGCTACCTTTGGGTTGAGTGAACTCACCTCACTGCATATATAGCTACCTTTGGGTTGAGTGAACTCACCTCACTGCATATACCTAGCTTTCCCCCGAGATGGACAAAATGGACAAACCAGGTAGAGGAAGAGGTAGAGGAAGACCCAGAGGAAGGCCACCTGGCACTGGCAGGTCTGTGCGAGGTGGTGTTGCTGTGATTTCGTGCGGACCTGGACCAAAGTACAGTGCTCAGAAGAAGGCACGTGCCATCACTTCCCAAAATTGTGAGGACGTGCTTGAGTATTTAACACAGTAGACCTCATCTCCCGCAGCCAGTGCTACCAGCGCTAGTACAAGCACCACATCCGCTGCATTTGACACTTACACAGGAGTTATTTGGTGGTGGTGGTGGTGAAATCACTGATTCACAGCCACTACTGCAACAACAAGAAGAAGGCGTAGGTACACCACCTCATACGTCTGAGTTAGGTGGCGATAGTATGGACGTAATGTGTAAGGAGGGGCATGATGAACCACCTGAAGTTGGTGCAGTTGTGGAGTTGTCTGAGGAAAGCGAAGCTGGGCAGGAGGATTATGATGACGATTATACGGATGCCACGTATGTTCCCAGGAGATGACCAGGGGGACAGTTCAGAGGGGGAGCCAGAGAGTAGGAGGAGGAGACGACTCCATGATAGAAGCAGAGGGAGCTCGTCCTCAGAAACAGCTGGGGGCAGTGTCCGGCGCCATGTATCGCCAGCTATGGCCAGCCAGCCAACATGCCCTTCGTCAGCTGCTGATGCCACCGTAGCGCCATCACCCCAGGGGGGCTCAGCGGTTTGGAAATTTTTTAACGTGTGTGTCTCAGATCGGAGCAAAGCCATCTGTTGTCTCTGCCAGCAAAAATTGAGCCGTGGAAAGGCCAACTCTCACGTAGGGACAAGTGCCTTACGAAGGCACCTGGAGAGAAGACACAAACAGCTATGGGAAGAACACCTGAGGAAAAGCAGCACCCCTCAAGACAAGCCACCCTCCTTCTCCTCTTCCTCCTTCAGGTGCATCGTCTTCATCCGCTTTCTCCCTTGAACCTTCACAGCCACCCTCCTTCACACTGCCTCTCCCCTTGAGCGGTTCCTGCTCCTCTGCCCACAGCAGTAGCCAGGTTTCCGTAAAGGAAGTCTTTGAGCGGAAGAAGCCAATTTCGGCCAGTCACCCTCTTGCCCGGCGTCTGACAGTTGGTGTGGCGGAACTATTAGCTCGCCAGCTATTACCATACAAGCTGGTGGAGTCAGAGGCTTTCCGTAAATTTGTGGCCATTGGGACACCGCAGTGGAAGATACCAGGCCGCACTTATTTTTCACGAAAGGCCATACCCAAACTGTACCGTGCAGTTCAGAGGCAAGTGGTGTCATCTATTGCGAAGAGCGTTGGGTCAAGGGTCCACCTGACCACGGATGCCTGGTCTGCCAAGCACGGGCAGGGCCGCTACATTACGTACACAGCCCATTGGGTCAACCTGGTGACCGATGGCAGCAAGCAGGGAGTACATGGCTGTTCAGCGGACCGACTTGTCACACCTCCACGGCTTGCAGGCAGGCCTCCTGCCACCTCCTCTCCTTCTCCTCCAGCTACATCCTCTTCGCTGTCAACCTCCTCCTTCTCAGCTGAGTCTCAATTGAACTCTAGCGGTGCTGCCATCTCCTCTTCCTCTCCAGCTACACAGCCCCATCTCCCCAGAGCCTACGCTGCATGCCAGGTACGACGGTGTCACGCAATTTTAGACATGTCTTGCCTCAAAGCGGAGAGTCACACTGGAGCAGCTCTCCTGGCTGCTCTTAACAAACAGGTGGAGCAATGGCTGACCCCGCACCAGCTGGAAATCGGCAACATGGTGTGTGACAACGGCAGCAATCTCCTTTTCCTTGAATTTGGGAAAGCTGACACATGTACCCTGCATGGCACATGTGCTGAATCTTGTCGTGCAAAGATTTGTCTCGAAGTACCCAGACTTAGAGGACGTCCTGAAGCAGACCAGGAAGTTGTGTGGGCATTTCAGGCGGTCTTATACGGCCATGGCACGCTTTGCGGACATTCAGCGGAAAAACAACTTGCCGGTGAGACGCTTGATAAGCGATAGCCCGACTCGCTGGAATTCCACCCTGCTCATGTTCTCTCACCTGCTAGACCAGGAGAAAGCCGTCACCCAGTACCTGTACAACTACAGTAGAAGGACACAATCTGGGAAGATGGGGATGTTGTGGCCCAACAGCTGGACACTGATGCGAAATGCATGCAGGACCATGCGGCCGTTTGAGGAGGTGACCAACCTGGTGAGTCGCGCTGAAGGCACCATCAGCGACTTGATCCCCTACGCTTACTTCCTGGAGCGTGCCGTGTGTAGAGTGGTGGATGAAGCTGTGGAGGAGCGGGAACAGGAACAGCTATGGCAGGAGGAGTCGTGGGACCAATTTTCAGCCGAACCACAGGTTTCCTCAACACCTGCGGCACCACAGAGGGGGGAGGAGGAGGAAGAAGAGGAGTCGTGTGGGGAAGGAGAGGAGTCAGACTCGGAAGATTATGAGGAAGGTGTTTCTGTGGAGGAGGAAGAGGCGGCAGAACAACAACCACAGCAGCCGTCACAGGGGGCTTCTGCTGCTCCACGCTCCCGTGGTATTGTTCGTGGCTGGGGGGAGGAAGAGGAGTTGAGTGACGTCACTGTGGAAGAGCAAGAGGAGATGGAGAGTATGTCTGGATCCGACTTTGTGCAGATGGCCTCTTTCATGTTGTCCAGCCTGTTGAGGGATCCCCGTATCAAAAAACTCAAGGCGAATGACCTGTACAGGGTGGCCACGCTACTAGACCCTCGGTACAGGCACAAAGGCGGAAAGGATGCAGCACTTGCAGCACTTGCAGAACCAGCTGTCAATGATGCTTTACAATGCATTTAAGGGTGATGTGACAGTACAACGCAATAAAGGTACCACTGGCAGTATTCCTCCTCCTCCTCATCAGTCCACGCAGGCAAGGACAGGACGCTCCAGCGATCTCGGGGTGATGTCGGACATGCGGACATTCTTTAGTGTGATGTGCAGTGATTCTTGGTGACCGTCGCAGTCTGGGAGCCCTTCCTTCAAGGGTCTTAAAACAAGTTTGGCCATCATACTCTTTCTACCTATAACGTGTAGCCACAAAACACCTGATCTGAAGGATGGACCCCTTTATCAGAGGGAGAGAAGTAGTAGTTGAGGGCCCCTTACAGCTTTGGGCCCTCTACAGTTGCAGGCACTGCTCCCCTGCAGGTACACCCTTGTCTGTCACATCTACCACCTGTCAGATGCATATTGTATATATTTTGCTGATTATCCCGTTACTGACGACCCCTCTAGAGACCAGCAGAACATTGCTCTGCCCCGTCCTCTACCTCCTGACATACATGTATTTATTCTGCAATGCTTAGTCCATCTCTCTCCTGACAGGTATATGCTACCGTATGCATTCTGCTGATAATTCATATTACTAACCTCTTCAGAGAACTGCATGCTAGAACTGCTCTTACACTTCAGTTCCTCTGAAATTCTCTGAGGATTGTCACCAACCCTAGTTGTCAGCAAATGTTTTGTAATAACACAACACGCAGACAGCCAGTGAACTGCTTCAAAGATGCTCCTTGAAAACATTTATTACCTCTGTGGAAAAGTCCTGATCACTACAAAGCGCATACAGCAGAATTCTGCTTCCTGCAGAGTCCATAGCTGGAAAGCTGGACCTAGATAGTTCTCCTGTGACCTTTCACTCCTCCTGTGGTCATGAGACCAGAAAACCTGACAAGTCACAAGCCCAAGTCTATGATTGGGAAATTGTGGACAGGCTTATCACCTATGGCACATGTCTGTATGTGCCTTTTCCACTGCAAATCATGAGAAAGGATTAGGGTTCACACCACCCTGTGCTGTAGGATGCCACTATGGGCTACAGGTGTGACCTCCAGTGATGGTTGGTACTCCCATACATGTCACTCGTGTAGTTTTATTCCATTACTTGCAAACGTTTTACAGACACTTGTTTTTAGGGTGCACAGACTCCCTTTAACAACGTATCTTGCATGTTTTGGGGGTCTATTTCTGTGAGGTTTTGTGACCGTACCATATTATTTGCATTTCAGCTCTTTTCACGAGCAAAAGGAATTGCAACAGGAGATCGCAAGTAAATCACATAGCACTACCTTTGGTAAAGATTTTTTTTGGGGGGGGGGGGGGCAGTTACATTTAAAGCACACCAGTAGGTATAAACTTCTGAAGCAAACTAGTAAGTGTTGTAGACATTTCTTTTGTAAAGGGCCAAAACCACAGCCACACTGCTGATCTGGTGTGTAGGCATGTTTTTCTAAAGAACACATGGTGGTAGAACAGTGTGTGTGTGTCCGTGTGTGTGTCCCCGTGTGTGTGTGTGTGTGTGTGTGTGTGTGTGTGTGGTGTGGGGGGGTGCAAGTGTGTAAGACAGTTGACCCTCTAATGAGAGTTATATCAACGATGCCAAGTGCCTGACTGTATTACCGATCCTGTGCCTCCACTACATTCAGCAACTGACCCAGAACCAGGATGCTCATAAGGTTCTGTGACTGAAGTCTGACTACATGGTCTCCATCCCTGTTTGAGTCACACACCTGAAACAGACACTGCTGAAGCCAGGCTACTGGGATTGCTTAAAAGCAAAGCAATATGACAGCCCCAATTTCCCTCCCTCTACAGGGTAACTTTAATTGTTAAAGAGAAACTGCAGTGAAAAAAAAGTAATGAAAAAATGTGCGTAATTTTTACAATAATTATTTATAAATGGTTTAGCCATTGTAAAATCTTTCCTCTCCCTGATTTACGTTATGAAATTTATTTTTGCTGGCAGGTGATGTCAGTGGAAGGAGATGCTGCTTTTTTGGCAGTTGGAAACAGCTGTTATTTGCCACAATGCAACAAGGCTCCCACAGTGTGATGTCAGTACCAAGGTGATGACATCACACTGTGGGAGGAGTTTCACCATAATATCAGCCATACAGAGCCCCTTGATAATCCGTTTGAGAAAAGATAAAGATTTCTCTTGGGAACGGCAATAACAGCTACTGAGGTTCAATCGTTGGTTACAGTTCCTCTTTAACGTTGCTCATGACACCCCTCTGCATAACATTGCTAAGTCCCACCTACCTCCTGACAAGTGATACATAAAAAAAACGCAAAAAAAAAAAAAAAAAGCATGGAAATTTGGGTGCCCAGTAATCCCAATAGTAAAATATCAAATATTGGTATTTAATACCAATATTTTACTATTGAAGTATAAAATATCAGTACCAGAGCAATTTTCACTGCCCATTTACTCCTCATGGACTTGCATAGACTAATATCTACGCCCCTGGAGCAATAAGTGGTTAAATATTGATATCTTAATATGGCTAAACCGAAGCCTACTCTCCCACAGAACCCTCCCGCCTGACGCCTAACCCTAACCATCTCCCTCGCACAAACTTCCTACCTGTTGCCTAACCCTAACCGCCCCACAGGTACCCAAATTACCCCTCAGTGCCAATATTTCAATAGGTGCCTATGGCGGCACCCAAAATTCCACCACTACCAAGAGCCACAATTGCCTATTTTGCCTGACAGATGCATATTTTATATTCTGCTGATTATCACTTTACTGGTCTCTCTAAAGATATGCAGAACATTTCTCTGCACCATCTACATCCTAACAGATACATCTTGTATATCCTGTAATTATTCCCTTACTGAACTTTGTAAAGGTCTGTGGCACATTGCTCTGCCCCATCAACCCTCCTGACAGTCACATATTCATATATTCTGCACTTACCATTTATATACATCTATCTCCATTGCTTCCTGTTCATTTGACCAGTTTAGAAAGTTAGTGAGTTTTTTTCCCCTTCCATTACCCAGAATCCTCCAGCCTAGCGTCTCTCTGTGTATTGGAACCATGTTGTGCGGCTCTTTGAAGGCAAATGAACAAAGGCGTAGCGGCAGACAGATCTGTCTTCAATCCCTCTTTGTCTGCGATCAATGGGGTGCATTTGTTATTTTGTTTACCGGATCCACCCTCCGGCAGCATCAAGGCTCGGCTATCTACCTAGCGAGCGGCGGGGGTGCGTCAGACTTTCCGCCCTCCTCGCACCGTGCTCCTGCCTTGACATTTGACGGTCTCCTCTATTCAGGAGAAGAGATAAAAAAGCAGAGAAAGGGTTGCGAGTTCTTCTGGCTTCAGTCGATCGTGCTGCGTCGGAGCCCATTTAATCTGTCTGTATCCACCTGTACGAAATAGCCTGCCGCGGCGGCATCAGGAACACAATGCCTTGATATAATGCACAGGGACGGGCGAGGTTAACGATGGAGAAAGTGAAGTGCCTGCCGGGCAGTTAAGGAACGGGAGGAAATGTTCCCCGCTGTTTTGGAAGATGAACAAAGAGTTATGTGTAATAGTCGCAGTGGAGACCTCTAACCCCGGACACGCGGGACGCCGCCGCACCTGCCTTTGAGAGCTGGGTGGTGGAAGAAAAAGTGTTTTTATCTACTGAGGGATTGGCGAAACTTCCTCCAAGATCGGCTTGTCTCTGATAAGTAACAGTGCGTGCTCATCACACGGTACAGCTCGTCATGCCTGCAGTGACCGAGAGACCCAGACGTCAACATTGGCCATTAGGCGCCAGTCTGTATCCCATAAGTTGGAGGAGGCCCGTACCTTTCTTCTGGAAGTGGCCATTTACCCAGCCTCCAGGCTCCATCGCTGGAGTTGCTCTTAGCTGATCACACACACTACTGGAGACCCAGGAGGACTGCTGGTCCTTGAATATAATTAAATCTACAACGATGTTTGACCGTTCAGTTCTACTGGAAAGAAAATGAAAAAGTTTGCGTCACGATAAATGTCGAATGATCCCGGAAATGAAACCAATATTGATAAAGTCCGGTCCCACAGAAGGGAAGGGATCTGTGGCTCAATGGAAATGTCTAGTAGAGACTTCTGAAGGTTTCAATTACAAGAACAGGAAAACCGATAAGGTGTAAAACATGCGAATACTGCAGGGACATAACTACAAATCAGGGGCCCCAAGCAAAACTTTGATTGGGCCCCTGAATGTTCATAACCCTTACTTTGCCTTTTCTTGGTGACCCTCACAGCCATCTTACGAGGCTCATAAAACAAGTAAGTCCATCAGGATCTTCGCACCAATAACAAGTAGCCAGAAAATAGGGTTAGTAGTTCGGGGCCCTTCACACCTCTGGACCCCCTGCAGTCACAGAGGCTGATCCCCTTTTGTTATATCCCTGCACTACAGGTATCTAGAGCCCTTTTATCCCACAATCCTGTGTGATCTGCTCACTGTTTGTCCCTGGGCTATGAGTCCTGATCTCCTGACCCAAAGCTCTAGTCTGTGCTGCTGATACTGTGTCTACACCCATCTCCGAAGCCTCATCATCATCTTCACTTTCTTCTGCCTCAAAGACAAATGCAAAGCTCTGATACTTTGCCAAACTCAGCTGTACTTTTTGCCATGGCCACTTTCTGTCCTGAGACTGAGAACAGAGACATGGTACCCTGCAAACTTCACCAATACTCTGAAACCCAGTGCCAATCTCAGATCATCAATACTCTCACCAATACTCTACCATGCTCAATCTGTACCTTGGACCTCGCCTATACACTATCCTGTATGAAGTTTTGCTGGGTGGCTCTATGATTTTTAGTTCTGATTTTCTAATTGCTTAGTATTATAACTCAGTGCTGCAATCACTGTTATGTGGGCCTGGCCTACAAGGCCTATAGTCAGTTGGATAAGCCGGATTACTAGATATGTTGAGTATAACTTGATTACAAACTCGCTGTGCCAGGAGCGTAGCAATAGGGGGTGCAGAGGTAGCGACCGCATCGGGGCCCTTGGGCCAGAGGGGCCCTGTAGGGCCCTTCCTCAACTACAGTATTAGCTCTCTATTGGTCCTGTACTCATAATAATCACTTCTATAGATGCTTTGAATAGTGGTAATCATTAGCAAACTGTTCCCCATCCCATTCTTGCACCTCTGACACTGTAGTTGCCATTGGCAGGTTTTGGTGCGTCATATCAATTGTCATGTATAGAGTGTTTGGGGGGGCCCACTGTAAAACTTGCATTGGGGCCCACAGCGCCTTAGCTACGCCACTGCGCTGTGCCCTGGGCCTGACCCACAGGGCCAGAAGTCTGTTGTATGAAGTCCATTATTTGAGTTTTAGCCTTTGTGAACTGACATTTAACAAAACATTTGATAAAATCAGTTGTTTGCTTTTATTACATGTGGTAATGCTTGGTGAACTGAGCCCAGTGTCTCAGAGAGCCAAGCACTCTAAGGCTTGGTGCCTACTTATGCGGAAAACGTGCCTGTTCGGTACATTTTCTGCACTTCCACACTGGATCCTATTGGTAAAAATAGGATGTGCTTCCACTTGTAAAAAAAAAATAAATATGGATATGTTTGCTGCAAATGGAACTCGGAGTCCTGACCTGCTGCATTTTTATGGAATGGACTGCAAAACACTGGGTGCATGAATGCAATCAAAGACTATGAGAATGGAGAGTGTCCATTCTCACTAGGCTGATTGCCGCATCCACTTCACCCGCCACTGTCAGCCATCACGCAACTACTTACATGTCCTTGTTCTGCCACTGCTGACTCTTCTGCTCTGTTCCAAAGCCGTTAAATAGACCGGAGGTCAGCAGAAGCATAGGCTTTCCCATTGGATTGCAAAAGATGAATGGGAATCCTGAGCAACAGGGAGGATTCTTACTGGTTCATGGTGGACTATTAAATGAATAGGGAGCCCTATGCTCTTGCCGTCCTTCATACTGTTTACTGGCTTTGGGGCTGAGCGGAGGAGTCAGCAGCAGCAGTGGAACCGGGGGACACGTGAGTATTTACGTGGCTGATGCAAAACAGGTGGTTAGATGTGTGACAAAGCACAGCGCATCCTGAGCGGATTCGCTTTCACTGTGCCGGTTTGCATCCGCACCAAGTGTGAACAGAGCCCAACTACAGAAGCATTTAATACTAAGTAACCTTTATTTATGAACAGTGCTGGACCAAAGGCAAAGGGAACACCCAAGCTCCACTTTCATTTTGAGTTCCTCTTTTTCTTTTATATTGTGTGCTATTTTTACATCTCAAAGTAGGAGAGTATTGAATCCTGCCTCTGATGTCGCTCCTATACTGTCCCGTGTTTCACAAACTGTGTGTGTGTGCAGGGCCGGTTCTAGTAACAGTGGGACCCCAGGGCAAAATGAACCCAGGGGCCCCCCTGACAGAAACCACCCTTCCTCGACAATAAAGCAGCATTAGGGGCGCTTTGTTGCAGCCATATTTCCCAGGGCCCCTGAGCCAGCTGCGCCCCTCCCCCTGTGGTGAGGTGGGATGCTACCTTTTCAAAGATGTGGCAGGGGAGCACAGTTAGGTTGGTGGGGAGATACCTGGGGGGGGTGGGCCCTATAGGATCTGGGGCCCTGGGGCAATTGCCCCCTTTGCCTCTATGGTAGCGCCAGCGCGGTGTGTGTGTAGAATGGTGCTCACGCACAGCTTGCTGATACTGCATACTATACATGCAAAAAGGGTGCCTTGAAATGTATGTGTCCAAAATATCAGCTAGTAGAATAGCAGTTAATGTACAGATATTCAACTATTCTGAAGTGCAAATTACAATCGTAAAATATCTGTAAATGTTATTGATCCCTTACTACAGTTAAACCTAACCATATTCTCCCACAGACCCCTCTGATTACTTTTCCCTAAACCCCCAGATCCCCCCCCCCTCTTCCCCGCACGGGTGCCTAATCCTAACAACCCCTCTCCACTGATGCCTGACCCTCACCTGATACCTAACTCCTCCTCTCAACCTTCCCCGATGATGCCTCCCCTTAACCCCCGACACCTAACCTTAAAACCCCCTTCCCCTGCCTAACCTTAAAGCTGCTCACACGCCCACCCTTGAGATCCCCCCACGGGCGCCTAACCTTAACCACATCCCGCCTCAAACTCACTGCAAAAAAAGCAAAATATCCTTCTCGCAAAAAAAAAAAAAAAGAAAATACTTATAGAAAACGCTAGATACATGGCACTGCTTATATGCACCAATACAAATATTGTTTTATAGTGGCCTCGTCTTCAATCACTAGGCTCAAACACATACTTAAATAGCGTAACGTTTATTAAATATAAAAAAGTTGTAGAAGTGCTCTCACATTCAATGCGCATATAATCTTATTGAATGTGAATGCAATGGCCCTATATTCAAATCCCTCAAGTCTTCACCTCAGATTTAGTCTCTGACATGTTCTACATATCAAATGGAACCCACCAAGGTTATCCATTGTCCCCCCTTATTTTAGATATAGTCATGGAACCCTTGGCGGAGGCCTTCAGATCTAGTCCTAAGATTAAAGACATGTCTTAACTCCTTCCCAAAGGTTGAACCCCCAGGACCTCCTAACGCTGAAAGGCTTCAAGAGCGGTGGGCGGGGATTAGCGGAGATCCCCACTTTAGTTACAAAGCTCCGCTCCGTAAACAGCCTGCTAGCCTGCGATCGTGGCTAGCAGGCTGAAGAAGAAAAAAAAACCTTTAGATCGCAGCACTGTAATGGGACAGCTTTGTGACAAAGCTGTCCCCTCGAGTGGCCCACAGTGTGATCCCCTCTCATAGACTGATGCCTGATGATATAACTGATCAATAAGGAATGTATTATTGGTTTAGGAATTTTATGCTTAAAGGAGAGTCATCAGGGAAAGTATAGTAAAATGAGTGGTACTTACCGGGGGCTTCCTCCAGCTCCAAGCTCCCAGGATGTCCCTCGCCGCAGCTCTGCCCGCAGCCGTTCGCCGCAGCTTCGACCCGGTCCCTGGCGATGACGTCAGAGCGACCTCCAGGTCGCTCTGTCCTGCGCCTGCGTGAGCGACACTGTCAATCATCGCCACGTGGGCCGGAGCGAACTGCGCAAGTGCAGAACTACTGAGCCTGTGCAGTCCGCTCCGCCCCACGTGGCGATGATTGACAGCGCCGCTCACACAGGCGGAGGACCTGGAGGTCGCTCTGACATCACCGGGGACCGGGTCGGAGCTCCGGCGAACGGCTGCGGGCAGACCTGCGGCGAGGGACATCCTGGGAGCTTGAAGCTGGAGGAAGCCCCCGGTAAGTACCACTCATTTTACTATACTTTCCCTGATGACTCCTTTAAGCATAAAATTCCTAAACCAATAATACATTCCTTATTGATCAGTTATATCATCCTAATACTATTAAATCCTTTTCCCAGCTCCAGTTAACATACGAATTATCATATATAGAGAACTATACACATCTAAGAATCCACCACCTGTTGTGTACAAATACTGGAATAAGAAGGCTGCTTCACAATCAGATTTATCAACTTTTTACTACAAAACACAGTAATAGAAGTTCACTACCCCCAAAGAAGATGCGGCGGATGTGCCACGGCCAACTCGATCACCACTTGAGTAATGTCAGAAGTAAGAATGAAGCCGGCACCATCCAATGCTCTTACATGAATTGATTTGCAGACTGTCATACAGAACAGCAACGTTTCGGAGCATAAAGCGTGCTCCTTTATCAAGCTATGACAGCCTCACATTAACACAGTTTACAACAGTTTAAATACCATACCACACATTTGAACTAACCAATCATAGGCTATGTGACACTGAAAGCCAATCCCCTGTCGCTACGTCTGAATCGGACCTGATGGGGAACTATTAACCGTGTGTGGAAACCAATAGGAAGTGAGTTACCAACCTGCAGCAAGTGCACCTATGTCTGGCAACAGCCATATAAACGCCCAATAAAGCCACATATTCCAAAAGGAGCACCAAGACCTTTGACCCCTTCTGGAGACCCTAATCAGGGAGGCTCTTCGGATTTTTTGCCGATCAGCACCCCAGAAGATTCAACAGACAACCAGTCATCTCAAGACGAACAAGGAGGGGGGGCCGCCGCAGGTGGCATAAACGACAGGCTCCGACAGTGGCCGAGACAGAGACCAGACCCATCCACAACATAGTGGTCTATTTCATTATATCAACTGACAGAGGCACAGCATTCCTTACTTAATAAGGGACTATCTTTTGCTCCCACCCACTGGCCTGACCCACTGGGACTTGATATTGAACTACAACAATTTTTCCGTAGAATCAAACTTCAGTATTCTTGCCAACAACCACGTTTCGTCTGTTCGGCTGCCTTGAGTGACAGTGAGGATCCAAGTATGTTGTGATTGGGAGATACATCTCTATGACTACCCAGCAAATTTAATCCGCCATCATGCCAGGTTATCGATACTTTTATCAGCAAAGTACAAACAGAGGTAGACGAACTGTTTTGTTCCAACTATCTAGGTGTGAGAGTGCAACAGAATCTTACTCCTTTAGAGAGAACACCCTTGAAAGAACTTTCTACAATGGATTCAATCAAACCTGCTGACAAAGGGGGTGCAGTGGTAGTAATGGATACTAAGGACTACCTGGATGAAGCCACATGACAACTTGCTGATACATCAACCTATACATTGCTGCCCTGCGACCCCCTTCCAGACATTAGGCGCAGGATTGATAGACTATTAGAGTTAAGTCTGCCGCTACTGATACCAAGCTGACCAATTTTTTGAAAATGGAGTGCCCTAAAACACCTCACTTATATCTTTGTCCCAAAATACATAAGAGACTACAACAACCGCCAGGTAGACCCATAGTGGCTGGAATTGACTCTGTCCTATCTCCCCTTGCAAAGTACCTTGATTTCTACTTAGACCGTTTATTATTGCGCAGAAATCTTACATACAGGACACAACTATGTTCCTTGAATTTATCTCCAACCTGGTTGATATACCAGAGGGCTCCATGCTGGTAATGTTGGATGTGGAGAGCCTCTACACCTCCATCCCACATGATGCGGGTGTGGAGGCTGTCCAACATTCGTTGTTCATGGCATCTGATTTTAGTGATCAACAGACTGATTTCATTGTGGATCTATTATGGATTGTTCTTACCTGTAATTATTTTGTGTTTAATGACTCTTTTTTTATTTGCAGGTCTGGGGTACGGCAATGGGGTCCAACGTGGCCTCGTCCTACGCAAACATATTCATGATTCAATATGAAGAATCTTTTGTATACATTAATACACTTTTTAAAAAATATGCCATGTTGGCTTCTTTACATTGATGTGTTCTGGATGTGAACGGGGCCACATTGTACCCTAGACCAATTCGTGGGTGAACTGCATGCTGAGTGTGAACCCATCAGATTGACATCCCATTGTGATGTCCATCAGATCCATTTTCTAGATTCTATGGTCATCCTCTCTGGGGGTTCATTACACACTGATCTTTATGTAAAGCCTACTGATAAAAATGCAATTTTATCGTACACGAGTTTTCATCCTTATACCCTCAAATTTATCCCAAGATACCAGTTCAAACGGGTGACCCAAATAGTGGGTGATAGCATTGTAAGAGAAACTCGATTTGACGAAATATCCCAAAAATTTCTGGATAGGAATTAGCATGGTGACTTGGTTGCTGAAGCGCGCAGGAAGGTGGGGTGTGCAAACTCGGGAAGTAGGAGAGACACTGGGAATCGCATTCCATTTGTTACACAGTATAGTGTAATAAGCAATGATGTTGCAAAAATTATTAAAAAATATTGGTCTGCCCTTGCCCAGTCTATACCTACGGTACTCGAGTTTCATAACCCATCTTTGTTTTCTTACAAAAGAGCTCCCACTTTGAGGGACAAGCTCACTCATGCTGAAATGCGCACACTGGTAAAACCCCCAGAGGGAGCTAGGAGGGGGATGTACCCCTGCCTTAACTGTGTGCACTGCAACTCAGTCATCAGGAGTAACTATTTCACACATCCAAGGTTAGGTACATGGATTGATATTAGAGGTATATACAACTGTGATTCTACATATGTGGTTTATATCTTGAAATGCCCTTGTGGCCTTATTTACGTAGGAGAGACCACACAGAAATTTAAAGTTAGACTTTCCGCTCACAAACATGCTATCCGAGAACGCCTTGTGGAGCAGCTGGTAGCATGTCACTTTGCCACATTCAAGCATAATGTTAGTCAGTTGTGCTGTCAAATTATTGACGGTGTACCTCTTTTAAAACAGGGTGTCGATGGACATAAACTGTTGTTGCGCCGCGAGGCACATTGGATACGTACAATGGACACTGTTGAACCTCGCGGGTTTAATTGCGCATATGATTTGTCACCATTCCTGTAAATCTTTATTCTTAGTCCCTTACTACACCTAATACTGTTTATACAGTATTATTATTAGATGTTTTAAACGTGGGATGCTTTGTCCATATATATTTTACCATATGTTTGTGTATATTATACTATGCTTGAGGTATGGAAACTGGCCCCTGTACTGTAGCAGCGGCGCTGTTTGTGCTACTTACAGCAGTGCCCGTGACATTACATTCTCACAGACAGCCCCATTGCGTGTTAGATCGCCATGACAATGAGTACTAACCGGGTCTCGCGTTGCCATTCAGGGAGACGAAATGCCAGCCGATTGGTGGACTTCTGTCCACGTGATCGGCTGAAGTTAAGCAGCGACGTACATCGATCCTGCCCCTTGGACGCGGCTGGAGTCTGCTCAGACTCCACCACGTCCTCTTGGTCTTCTTGGTAACGTCTTTGTGACGTTACAGTGCCGCCCCCGTTCCGCATCAGTTCTGGCGGACTGATGGGTGGTTCCTTCGACTAGCATGTCTGGATAGGAGGCTGTGCCGGTGGTGTGGGAGTGTGTCTGTGACGGAAACTTGTTGCAGGTTGGTAACTCACTCACTTCCTATTGGTTTTCACACACGGTTAATACTTCCCCATCAGGTCCGCTCAGACGTAGCGACAGGGGATTGGCTTTCAGTGTCACATAGCCAATGATTAGTTAGTTCAAATGTGTGGTATGGTATTTAAACTGTTGTTAACTGTGTTAATGTGAGGCTGTCATAGCTTGATAAATGAGCACGCTTTATGCTCCGAAAACGTTGCTGTTCTGTATGATAGTCTGCAAATCAATTCATGAAAGAGCATTGAATGGTGCCGGCTTCATTCTTACTTTCAACTTTTTACTACCGAACAAAAAGTGTCTAAAAGCACCTCTATGTTCTATCATACTCTAAACCATACATAAGTGGAGCAAACCTAAACACTTAAGACGGGGGAAATGATATGAATGTACACATTTCTGAATCACAGTGGTTAAAAGCTTTTAAGAGGTCCCAAAAACTAACTATATGTGTCACCCACTGGGCACTTTATCAAAAAATCTTACTCCGTTGGTATTATGTACCTGTTAAAATAGCTAAATTCTATCAGTCTGCCTCCAGTGAATGTTGGAGAGAATGAAGGAATAGGGGATGCAGCATATATGGTGGGACTGCCCATACAGTATATTCGCCCCTTTTGGCATAGCATATCGGCTACAATACACAGAGCCATGGGACGTAAGTTCACCCTAACGCCGCAACTTGCACTTTTCAATTTTGATCCATCTTTTGTTCCACTTTTTTGCCCAAAATCTAACTGCACAGCTGTGCTTAGCTGCTAAAATAGCTATCTCCAGGCCATACAAATAATGAATACAAACTTTGAGTATGAAAAACAATTTGCTCTTTCACAAGGGAAACACAATACATTTCTTAAAAGATAGGATCCATCCGATAAGGTACACCCAAAAATTGAGAGGGAACAGTAAGCCAGATCAGTACGTTTAGATAGAATGTTTGTATCATGGTACACTATAGACCGGAATATAGGAACAGGAACTTAAACTGGATATTAGAAAAATATATTATGAGAAATGTTGTACTATGAAAATGAACCCTCTAATTATGTGTTTACTTTTTTTTTTTTTTCAAATAACCTTCCAGGACAGGTGCTACATATGAGATCTGGCCCCGCCCCCAACAGGAAACACAAAGCACTAGCTCTCTATAAGTTCCACCTCTAATCTCTACCTGCCAGTTCTTTGTGTTTCCTGTTCAGGGGAACACCTAGCTCTCTCGGCTAGGAAAGGTGGTCAGCAGCCAGGCAGTGCTGAGGCCATCCAAAACTAGTAGGTAGCCCTGTCCTGCGGGATAGTGGGGGTTACCTTTTTCATCCACCAGCGGTGGAGTCCTTGATGATGTCCGGGCAGGTGCTGCGGTAGCTGAGGGGTGGCATCGGAGGCAGCAGAGGCGGAGGCCATACGCCTGACGGAAGAGGCAGGCACCAAGCTGCCTCGGGTGAGAGCGGAGTGCAGGGCAGCGTGTCCAGGCGGAGGCAAGGGACGCGAACGCTGGAGAGGAGGCACTTCCGCCCTTACGGTGACGTCATGTCCGGCGACGTCACTTCCAGTTCCGGGTCGGGTGGCTGCTTAGATGCCGCGGCATCCATCCTCACATGCGGCGGCAGCGTTGGAGGAGATGGACGCAAAACATAGGTCGGCAGATCAGGTAAGTGTGGGCAAGGTCGGAGGACAGGCGCCCGTCTGATCTGCGAGGTCTGATATGGCACCATTATTTTCATGCCGCAGTCTGAAATGCAGGTCTGCATATGGGGGTCATTGTTTGCATGGGACTGCAGTTGGCATTAAGACTAACTTATAGCTAAATATATCGGCTATTGAGGAAAGTTATGTGGCATTATATTCCTGATATTAAGCATATCAAATGGTGTCAGTTATTATTAAATTGTGTAGTATTCTGTTTTTTTACAGATGAGATAACTGTAAAATCTCTGCTTGGGGTATCTATTCAATAGTTACCAACGTCTGTAAGCGGAGATGGTTAATGCTAGTTTTCATAGCTAATAATACCTTGTTATATATATGGACAGTATTCTGTGGTGTGTTCATCTACTGTGTTATGTATACTGAAATTATGTACAAAGATATAAGCTGATGGCTTTATTTTGTATGTTTGTAGGATGCTATGGAGTCTGATAGCTCAGATAGGCCCAGGAGTTGCATTCTGTGTAACAAACCTTTAGAACTTCACTGGCCAAAAGCATCCTGTCAGAAGTGTATTTCTAGTATTATTAATGAAGATAACACAGCTTCATGCAAGGATTTCATGTTTACTATGCGTCAAGAGATGATTGAGACGTTTAAAGCATTCAGAGAAAGTTTACCGTCCACGTCGGCACAGGGTCTCCCAGTGCAGACGGTTAAACCTAAAAAGGCTCTAAATAAATCACCTAGGGTGATTTATTCTTCAGACGAGGAGCTGGAGAGTCAGCCTGACAAGGGGGAACCAGACTCTAGGTCCTCTGAAGAACTGTCAGAGCAGGAAGAAGCAGGTGACAGTTGTAAAGCTTCCAAATTCAAATTTGCTGCAGAAGAAACAGAGGAGTTGTTAAAAGCAATCTATTCAACCCTTGACATACCTCAGAAAACTACATCAGAAAAATCTTTGCATGATAAGTTATACACAGGGATGGAACCCACAGATCAACTTTGTTTTCCCTTCCATAGTACGATGAAAGATTTGATTACCTTACAGTGGAAGGACCCGGATAAGAGACTATTTGTTTCAAAAGGGTTTAAAAGGAGATTCTCATTTACGGAGGAGGACGCCAGGCTATGAGACTCATGTCCCAAGCTGAATGCGGCCATCAGTCAAGTTGATAGAGACAACGAACTAGCGTTCGAGGATTTAGGTCGACTTAAGGATCCAGGAGATAAAAAAGTTGAGTTTGCCCTTAAAAAGGCTTGGTCAGCCTCTGCAACCAACTTTAAGCCAGCCGCTGCCACGACTTGTGTATCTCGCACTATGTCGGTCTGGTTGGAGAGGTTAAAGAAATTAGTTGATGAAGACGCACCTAAAAAAGATATCCTAGAGGCGATTGAGGTAATTGAGGGAGGAAATGACTATGTCATTGATGCTGCTTCAGAGTCATTAAGAGTAACGGCAAGATCAACAGCTTTAATTAATAATGCCCGTAGGAATTTGTGGTTTAAAGACCTGGGATGGCAGTCAGGCGTCAAAAACCAGAGCTTGTAATATACCTTTTTCAGGAGACTTATTGTTTGGTCCTCAGCTGCAGGAGGTGTTGGAGCGGACAGCAAGGAAAAAGACGACTTATTCTAAGAAAAGAAAGCTTGAACCAAGGAAGAAGCCGTTTTTTCATAGGAGACAAGCTCAGGAGAAAGATCAGCAGAGGTGTAAGCCCTGGTCAGGTAACAAGGTTTTCACCAAGAGAAATCCCTTGTTTAGATCTACAGAGAATAAGGACAAACCATGACGCCAGCAGAGTGGGAGACAGACTAAGGCAGATTCTATTAAGTTGGAAAAAAATGACAAAAACAAGTTTATTCTAGACTTAATAGAAAATGGATACAAGATCCAGTTTGCAAAACCTCCTCCCAAAAGATTTATAATAACACCAGAAGAAAGGGAGGCCATGTTGCAGATAGTACAGGATATGCTGATACGGGATGTAGTAGGCAAGGTTCCTTTAGCCCAACATGGCCAAGGATTCTATTCAAGAATCTTTTTGGTAAAGAAGCCCACGGGCAAATATCGATTGATACTAAAACCTCAAGCCTTTAAATCCCTTCATAAAGTACGAGAGATTCCGAATGGAGACAGTATTTACAATGCGGAACCTTCTTTCTCCAGAGTGTTTCATGATCAATATCGATCTAACAGATGCCTACTGGCATATCCCAATAAGGGAAGAATCTCAAGCTTTCCTTCGGTTCAGCATAAGGACAAGTTCAGGCCTAGAGCATTTTCAGCTCCGCTGTCTCCCATTCGGGATCTCTTCGGCACCCCAAATTTTTACGAAGGTTATGGCAGAGATTGTGGGTGCTCTTCATCTGGAAGGAATCCTAATAGTGCCGTATCTAGACGATTTATTAGTGGTGGCCGACCGTATCCAAAAATTGGAGGAACACAAGAATACAGTGATACGACTTCTGGAACAGACAGGATGGTTAGTAAATTTACAGAAATCATACCTGGTTCCGGTACAGGAGATCCAGTTTCTGGGGTTCAAAATAGACTCCATGTCCCAGAGATTGTTTCTTCCTCTGGACAAGATAGTAAAGGTCCAGACAATGGTGCAGGAATGTCAGATAGGGAGAGTCATGACTATCAGACAAGTGATGAGGTTAATAGGGTTTTTAACCTCTACAGCTCCGGCAGTATATTGGGCACTGAAACATATAAGACAGCTACAACAGTGGCTTCTTCAGAATTGGAAAGGGGGTCAGGCAGCTCTAGACCAGACTCTATCCTTGCCAACAACAGTAAAACAGTCATTGGACTGGTGGATTCAAAAGGACAATATAACGCAGGGTCGTTTATGGAGATGTCCGGTGACAAAGATACTGACAACAGACGCCAGCCTCACGGGATGGGGAGCTCACATAGAAGGCAGGTGTTTACAGGGGACATGGTCAAGAGAAGTAATGACGCAGTCATCAAATTTTCGGGAATTGTTAGCGGTGAAGGAAGCTTTGGTTCAGACCGCAGACAGAATAAGAGGCCATTACATTCAGGTCCGATCAGACAACATTACGGTGGTGATGTATATAAACAAACAAGGTGGAACAAGATCGGCTCAACTTTTGAAGCTAGTGCTGGAGATATTAGACTGGGCAGAAAGCAATCTTCAGTCAATCGCAGCAGTACACCTCAAGGGGTCGTTAAACACCATGGCAGATCTATTGAGCAGAAAGAAGTTATCGAACTCAGAGCTAAGGCTGAACCCGAGCATATTCAAAGATTTGACGCAAAGATGGGGACATCCACAGATAGATCTGTTCGCCAACTGGGAAAATACGCACTGCAGTCAGTTTTTCTCACTAGGCCCAAGAGGAGCTTTAGGGGTAGATGCGTTGGCCCAGGCATGGGATTTTCAGATTGCCTATGCCTTTCCTCCAATTCCTCTATTGACATTAGTATTACAGAAACTAAAGGGGACATCAATGCATCTAATATTGATCGCACCCAATTGGCCAAAACGAGTTTGGTTTCCAATGATAAAATCAATGTTGGTGGACAGACCAATCCCATTGAAAAACAAACTCGATCTCCTCAGAAAAGAAGGCGAGTGGATTCAGATTCCCAATCTTCAGTTGACAGCATGGTTTCTGAGGGGCAGATCTTGAAAAGAAGGGGGCTATCTGACAGAGTAACAGAGACTATATTAAATAGCAGAAAGAGAGTGACTCAATCAATTTACTTAAAATATTGGAAGACCTTTTGCGAATGGAAGAAAAGAGCAGGTCTTAGATCCAACAGACTGGCTATTGTATTAGAATTTTTGCAAGAGGGGATTGACAAGAAGCTAGCACTAAGTACGTTGAAGGTTCAGATAGCAGCTCTTTCAGTTTTTCTTAATAGACGGTTAGCACTTGAACCTCTGGTGATCAGATTTTTAAAATCAGTGGAACGTTCCAGGCCAGTGATAAAACGGTCATATCCAAGATGGGACTTAACTTTAGTTCTAAATGTCCTGATGAGTGACGAGTTTGAACCTTTAAACGAAATTTCGTTACGTCTACTGCCAATAAAGACAATTTTTTTGGTGGCAATCACCTCGGCGAGGAGGATAAGTGAGCTGGAGGCTCTAAGTTCTATAGAACCTTTTTGTTTAATTTTTCAAGATAGAGTAGTCCTGAAGACGACAAGCGAATTCTTGCCAAAGGTTGCTACCCTATCTAACAGGATGCAAGAAATTGTATTGTAATCCTTTTGTAAAAATGCCACAGAGACCAGAGAGATTAGGTGGCATAAACTGGACGTCAGGAGGTGTTTGCTTTTTTACCTGGACAGAGTAAAGGAATTTAGAAAGACGGCGGCTTTGTTTATCAATTTTGCTGGTGCAAGAAAGGGCGAAAGTATGTCAAAAGCATCTATAGCGAGATGGATTAAAGCTTGCATTAATGAAGCATATAGATTGAAAGGAGTTCAATGTCCAAAGGAGGTAACAGCACACTCAGCAAGGTCAGTGGCAACTTCCTGGGCCTACAGAGCTGGAGCTACGGCAACCGACATCTGCAGGGCAGCAACGTGGAAGACGGTGAACACCTTCATTAGACACTACAGGTTGGATCTACTATCAGCGGAAGAACAGACATTCGGAAGGAAAGTTCTTCAGGCTGTGATCCCTCCCTAAGGTTAGTGTCGCTTATTGCATATCATCTCATATGTAGCACCTGTCCTGTAGGGTTATTTGAAAAAAACAAAATTAGCTTACCTGGTAATGCTGTTTTTAATAACCCTCCAGAACAGGTGACCCACCCAGTGGCGTACCTAGGGCATTTGACACCCCGTGCTAGGTATTGAAAGACCCCCCCCCCCCCCCCCCACCCACGGTCCACCACCTGCGGCGCGCGAAGCGCGCCGCGCCGAAAAAATGGGCGTGGCTATGACCGGATGGGGCGGAGCTAATTTAAAAGTGCACCCAAGTTTTAGTTAACCTTTCTCCAGAAAATTCACATCATTGCGCAGCTTTTCTCCAGAAAATACACAAAATGTCAGAAGCTTTCAACATAAAATACACGTAATGCGAGAACATTTCACCAGACATTACACGTTATGTGAGCAGATTTCACAAGAAAATACATTCAATCATGTCGGCAGATTTGACCAGAAAAAAATCATTCAATCTTGCGGTAGATTTGACCAGAACATACACAATGTCAGCACCAGATTTCACCACAAAATACACAATATCGGTAGTTAAACTGACCACAAAATACACAATGACGGTAGTTAAACTGACCACAAAATACACGACGGTAGTTAAACTGACCACAAAATACACAATGACGGTAGTTAAACTGACCACAAAATACACAATGACGGTAGTTAAACTGACCACAAAATACACAATGTCGGCAGTTAATCTGACCACAAAATACACAATGTCGGTAGCAGATCTGACCACAAAATACACAATATCGGTAGCAGATTTGAGTGTTGGCAAGCTGATAGCCTGGTGGGTAGGTGGTTAAGGGTGAGCAGCCTGATTGCCTAGTGGGTAGGTGGGCAGCCTGCTGGGTAGCAGTGGTGGGTAGGGGGGCAGCAGTGGTGGGTAGGTGGGCAGCCTGCTGAGTAGCCTGGTGGGTAGGTGGGCAGCAGTAGTGGGTAGGTGGGTAGCATGGTGGGTAGCCTGGTGGGTAGGGGGGCAGCAGTGGTGGGTAGGTGGGCAGCCTGCTGGGTAGCAGTGGTGGGTAGGTGGGCAGCCTGCTGGGTAGCAGTGGTGAGTAGGTGGGCAGCAGTGGTGGGTAGGTGGGTAGCCTGGTGGGTAGGTGGGCAGCCTGCTGGGTAGCAGTGGTGGGTAGGTGGGCAGCAGTGGTGGGTAGGTGGGCAGCCTGCTGGGTAGCCTGGTGGGTAGGTGGGCAGCCTGCTGGGTAGCCTGGTGGGTAGGTGGGCAGCAGTGGTGGGTAGGTGGGCAGCAGTAGTGCGTAGGTGGGTAGCAGTGGTGGGTAGGTGGGCAGCAGTGGTGGGTAGCCTGGTGGGTAGATGGGCAGCCTGCTGGGTAGCCTGGTGGGTAGGAGGGCAGCAGTGGTGGGTAGGTGGGCAGCAGTGGTGGGTAGCCTGGTGGGTAGGTGGGCAGCAGTGGTGGGTAGGTGGGCAGCAGTGGTGGGTAGGTGGGCAGCAGTGGTGGATAGGTGGGCAGCAGTGGTGGGTAGGTGGGCAGCAGTGGTGGGTAGCCTGCTGGGTAGCCTGGTGGGTAGGTGGGCAGCAGTGGTGGGTAGGTGGGCAGCAGTGGTGGGTAGCCTGCTGGGTAGCCTGGTGGGTAGGTGGGCAGCAGTGGTGGGTAGGTGGGCAGCAGTGGTGGGTAGGTGGGCAGCAGCGGTGGGTAGCCTGCTGGGTAGGTGGGCAGCAGCGGTGGGTAGCCTGGTGGGTAGGTGGGCAGCAGTGGTGGGTAGGTGGGCAGCAGCGGTGGGTAGGTGGGCAGCAGCGGTGGGTAGCGCGGTGGGTAGGTGGGCAGCAGTGGTGGGTAGGTGGGCAGCAGTGGTGGGTAGGTGGGCAGCAGTGGTGGGTAGCCTGCTGGGTAGCCTGGTGGGTAGGTGGGCAGCAGTGGTGGGTAGGTGGGCAGCAGCGGTGGGTAGCCTGCTGGGTAGCCTGGTGGGTAGGTGGGCAGCAGCGGTGGGTAGCCTGGTGGGTAGGTGGGCAGCAGTGGTGGGTAGGTGGGCAGCAGCGGTGGGTAGGTGGGCAGCAGCGGTGGGTAGCCTGGTGGGTAGGTGGGCAGCAGTGGTGGGTAGCCTGCTGGGTAGGTGGGCAGCAGTGGTGGGTAGGTGGGCAGCAGCGGTGGGTAGCCTGCTGGGTAGCCTGGTGGGTAGGTGGGCAGCAGCGGTGGGTAGCCTGGTGGGTAGGTGGGCAGCAGTGGTGGGTAGGTGGGCAGCAGTGGTGGGTAGGTGGTGGGCAGCAGCGGTGGGTGGCCGGGCCGGTGCACCTGTAAAAGAAAAAAAAACCATTCACTTACCTGCAGATGAAACCTCTCTTCCGAATCACAGGCAGCCTCCGCAGTTCCTCTTGAATGTCCCGCGCCGTCTCCTGCTGCGTCATCAGTGCAGGGCTACGGGAAGATGGCCACCGAAGCCCGTACTGGAGACAAAAATAGACGGCAAGATGGCGTCGGCGGCCATCTTGCCGTCTATTTTTGTCTCCAGTGCGGGCTTCGGCGGCCATCTTCCCGTAGCCCCTGCTCGGGTAAACTGAGGGCGGCTATCAGCCGCCCTGTCAGTGCCCATTCTGCCCTTGGAGGGGAAGCGCCGAAGGAGGGGACCCAGGGAGATGTGGGGGGGTATTTCCCCCCTCCCCGCCGACGCTGCCACCCCTCCTTCAGCGCTGCTTCCCCTCCTGTGTCATCAAGGCTTCTGGGGAGGCCTTGATGACACCCCCCCTGGAGCTGACACCCGGAGCGGAGCGCTCCTAGCCGCCCCATGGTAGGGACGCCACTGGACCCACCCTAGTACTTATATTGCCATGTGAACATGTGATTATGTAAAAGTGGTAAGCTGTAAACATGTATTTTTGTAATATGTGAAGTTTTGAAGTATTCTATCGGAACAGTTAATTGGAACATATTGGCAGGTAGAAATTAGAGGTGGAACTTATAGAGAGCTAGTTCTTTGTGTTTCCTGTTGGGGGCGGGGCCAGATCTCATATGTAGCACCTGGAGGGTTATTAAAAACAGCATTACCAGGTAAGCTAATTTTGTTTTTGTTTTTTTCAAATTTGCTTTTCTTTTTGTTAATTTAATTAAGTTTAAGCATTAATAATCTGATGTGATAATTTTCACTAACTGCAGTCAACTTTGAACTATTAAGCTCCATTACTATGTTGTTAATTTTTTTTAAATGGCATGGAACTGGTTATAATTAGTGATGGTCAAGTGGATGCAAATAACCGAGTTGATGCAAATGTATACAGCTTGAACATGAACCAATCAAATCCTGCTGGGGTAAAATTTGATTGGTTAATTTTCAAGCTGCATACATTTGCATAAAATTTGCATACATTTGCATCAACTCAAAGCTATTTGCATCTACTTGACCATCACTAACTGCAATGCCTTTATATGACCAACTGTTGTGATATGTGTATGGTTACTGTGCCAATAAAACAAGGGAACTGTGGAGATTGGAACTTTGTGTGTTTAATAACTTGGAGGCGCCTACACACCATAAAATGATTGCATATAAATGTAACATATATATGTGTGACTGTATATATGCACTCATGTATAGCTATTTACCACTGTCTGTCAACAGACTGAGCATGTCTGTTCCAAAATAAAATTAAATGCAGGAAGCTTTCAAATTTGGCGAATTAATCTGATTCTGAGGTTTTCTGCTTGACCACATCGACCACAGCTGAGAGACTGAAACAAAATGGAATGAAACATGCCCCATGGTTTGGTTGAAGGTCTTTATACTGACTAGGAAGCTGACCATTAGATCTTGGGTAAGGGCCTGAGCCCAGTAAGGGCTTGTTTACATATAGCGCACTTTCAGCCGCGCTTATGGAAAGGCGATCGCAGGGATATCAGAGAGTGCATAGACTGCACTGTCTGCTGTTTCCATACATGAATCGCAGCAAATGGTTGCCTGCATTTTGGCTCGATTGCACATCCCATTCATGCATTATAAACAGGGGCGTAAGTAGACTTAATAGGGCCGGTAGATGGCAGTAGAGTGTTCTTCTATGAAGCAGCATCTGGAAGCACGAAAAATAACACGCGCTCCTGCATATGGTTTTGGTGAGCAAACAGGGAAGTTTGCTGATTGGCTGCACTTGCGGTTGGGGAGAGGGGGGAGGAGGGGCCCCCAAAGCCTCTGGGCCCCCTGCAATGGCGGAGGTTGCAGGGGTGTCTGTTACTCCCATGATTATAAATGAAAGGGATCACAAGCGCCTCTGGGGGAATGACGCTGCGCTGATGCACGGCCACCTGCGCTGCATATGGAACCGAGCCCTTAAAGAGAAACCGCGACCAAGAATTGAACTTTATCCCAATCAGTAGCTGATACCCCCTTTTACATGAGAAATCGATTCCTTTTCTAAACGGATCATAAGGGGGCTCTGTATGGCTGACATTGTGGTGAAACCCCTCCCACTGTGTGACCATGGTCCTGGCAGTTTCCTGTCTGTGAGCCTCGTTGCATTGTGGGAAATAATAGCGGTTTACAGCTGTTTCCAACTGCCTAAAAAGCAAGCAGCATCTCCTTCCACTGACATCACCTGCCAGCAGTAAAAATGTCACCATGTGATAAATGTCAGAATGTATAATAGGGAGAGGAAATATTTTACAATGAGCAAACACTGACTAAATCATTTATGCATAATTATTGTAAAATGAAGCACTTTTTTATTACATTATTTTCACTGGAGATGTTCTTTAAGATTGTTGTTCTCCTGTCACAGTTTAGCTGATGTTACAACCAGTCGCACAACAACATTGCTATTTCTGGGCAATGTGAAGAATCATCGACTGAAAGATGGGAAGTAAGTGAATAAGAGGATTTTGTGACATCTTCTTAATATCATACAGTCTGTAATGGTGCCCACACATTATACAATAAAAACGTTTGATTTTCCCATTTGTTCGACCTAAATGATCGAATCAAATGAAAGTTGAAAATATTTTTTTTTTTCAATCAAGAAATTCTAATGATAAACCCATTTTTTCTGATCGGACATGCTGGAAAAATCTTTATATTCGATCTAACGGGAATAATCAAACTAAATTATGTAATCGAAAAAAAAAAATGAAAAACTGTACCATGTATGGGCACCTAAGGGTTAAGGAGGCCAGGGCATCAGCAAGTGACATGAGTTATTTGGCCATCGGTACAAGTGTTCTGTAAGTGGCAGCGGGCATCGATAAGTAATTGGTAAGAGGCAGTGGCTATCCTTAAAAGACAAATGAAGTGAGAGGGATATGGAGGCTGCTAGATCTCGCTATCTCGCTGATGCTCAGCCTCTAGTACTTTTAGCCAATAGCCATAGACCCTGAACAAGCATGCAGCAGATCACGGGTTTCTGACATTATTGTCAGATCTGACAAGATTAGCTGCATACTTGTTTCTGGTGTTATTCAGACACTACTGCAGCCAAACAGACCAGCAGGGCTGCCAGGCAACTGGTATTGTTTAACAGGAAATAAATATGGCAGCCTCCATATACCTCACTTCAGTCGTCCTTTAAGTGTACAGCAAGCAGCGGTGAGCAAACCATAAGTGGCACCACGTTCAGTAGGAAAGTTAGTGTTAGGTGTATCGGCAGGAAGGTTAGTGTTAGGCTTATCAGTAGGAAGGTTAGTGATATCAGTAAGAAGGTTAGTGTTAGGCATATCGTAGGAAGCTTAGTGTTAGGCGTATCCGTAGGAAGGTTAGTGTTAGGCATATTGGTAGGAAGGTTAGTGTTAGGCGTATTGGTAGGAAGGTTAGTGTTAGGCGTATTGGTAGGAAGGTTAGTGTTAGGCGTATCCGTAGGAAGGTTAGTGTTAGGCGTATTGGTAGGAAGGTTAGTGTTAGGTGTATCCGTAGGAAGGTTAGTGTTAGGCGTATCCGTAGGAAGGTTAGTGTTAGGCGTATTGGTAGGAAGGTTAGTGTTAGGCGTATCCGTAGGAAGGTCAGTGTTAGGCGTATCCGTAGGAAGTTTAGTGTTAGGCGTATCCGTAGGAAGTTTAGTGTTAGGCGTATCCGTAGGAAGGTTAGTGTTAGGCGTATCCGTAGGAAGGTTAGTGTTAGGCATATTGGTAGGAAGGTTAGTGTTAGGCGTATTGGTAGGAAGGTTAGTGTTAGGCGTATTGGTAGGAAGGTTAGTGTTAGGCGTATCCGTAGGAAGGTTAGTGTTAGGCGTATTGGTAGGAAGGTTAGTGTTAGGTGTATCCGTAGGAAGGTTAGTGTTAGGCGTATCCGTAGGAAGGTTAGTGTTAGGCGTATTGGTAGGAAGGTTAGTGTTAGGCGTATCCGTAGGAAGGTTAGTGTTAGGCGTATTGGTAGGAAGGTTAGTGTTAGGTGTATCCGTAGGAAGGTTAGTGTTAGGCGTATTGGTAGGAAGGTTAGTGTTAGGCGTATCCGTAGGAAGGTTAGTGTTAGGCGTATTGGTAGGAAGGTTAGTGTTAGGTGTATCCGTAGGAAGGTTAGTGTTAGGCGTATCCGTAGGAAGGTTAGTGTTAGGCGTATTTGTAGGAAGGTTAGTGTTAGGTGTATCCGTAGGAAGGTTAGTGTTAGACGTATTGGTCGGAAGGTTAGTGTTAGGCGTATTGGTAGGAAGGTTAGTGTTAGGCGTATTGGTAGGAAGGTCAGTGTTAGGCGTATCCGTAGGAAGTTTAGTGCTAGGCGTATCCGTAGGAAGGTTAGTGTTAGGCGTATCCGTAGGAAGGTTAGTGTTAGGCGTATCCGTAGGAAGGTTAGTGTTAGGCGTATCCGTAGGAAGGTTAGTGTTAGGCGTATCCGTAGGAAGGTTAGTGTTAGGCGTATCCGTAGGAAGGTTAGTGTTAGGCGTATCCGTAGGAAGGTTAGTGTTAGGCGTATTGGTAGGAAGGTTAGTGTTAGGCGTATTGGTAGGAAGGTCAGTGTTAGGCGTATTGGTAGGAAAGTCAGTGTTAGGCGTATCCGCAGGAAGTTTAGTGTTAGGCGTATCCGTAGGAAGGTTAGTGTTAGGCGTATCCGTTGGAAGGTTAGTGTTAGGCGTATCCGTAGGAAGGTTAGTGTTAGGCGTATCCGTAGGAAGGTTAGTGTTAGGCGTATCCGTAGGAAGGTTAGTGTTAGGCGTATTGGTAGGAAGGTTAGTGTTAGGCGTATCCGTAGGAAGGTTAGTGTTAGGCGTATTGGTCGGAAGGTTAGTGTTAGGCGTATTGGTAGGAAGGCCAGTGTTAGGCGTATCCGTAGGAAGTTTAGTGTTAGGCGTATCCGTAGGAAGGTTAGTGTTAGGCGTATCCGTAGGAAGGTTAGTGTTAGGCGTATCCGTAGGAAGGTTAGTGTTAGGCGTATCCGTAGGAAGGTTAGTGTTAGGCGTATCCGTAGGAAGGTTAGTGTTAGGCGTATCCGTAGGAAGGTTAGTGTTTGGCGTATCCGTAGGAAGGTTAGTGTTAGGCGTATCCGTATGAAGGTTAGTGTTAGGCGTATTGGTAGGAAGGTTAGTGTTAGGTGTATCCATAGGAAGGTTAGTGTTAGGCGTATTGGTCGGAAGGTTAGTGTTAGGCGTATTGGTAGGAAGGTCAGTGTTAGGCGTATTGGTAGGAAGGTCAGTGTTAGGCGTATCCGTAGGAAGTTTAGTGTTAGGCGTATCCGTAGGAAGTTTAGTGTTAGGCGTATCCGTAGGAAGGTTAGTGTTAGGCGTATCCGTAGGAAGTTTAGTGTTAGGCGTATCCGTAGGAAGGTTAGTGTTAGGCGTATCCGTAGGAAGGTTAGTGTTAGGCGTATTGGTAGGAAAGTCAGTGTTAGGTGTATCCGTAGGAAGTTTAGTGTTAGGCGTATCCGTAGGAAGGTTAGTGTTAGGCGTTTCCGTAGGAAGGTTAGTGTTAGGCGTATCCGTAGGAAGGTTAGTGTTAGGCGTATCCATAAGAAGGTTAGTGTTAGGCGTGTTGGTAGGAAGGTCAGTGTTAGGCGTATCCGTAGGAAGTTTAGTGTTAGGCGTATCCGTAGGAAGGTTAGTGTTAGGCGTATCCGTAGGAAGGTCAGTGTTAGGTGTATTGGTAGGAAGGTTAGTGTTAGGCGTATTCGTAGGAAGGTTAGTGTTAGGCGTATCCGTAGGAAGGTTAGTGTTAGGCGTATCCGTAGGAAGGTTAGTGTTAGGCGTGTTGGTAGGAAGGTTAGTGTTAGGCGTATCCGTAGGAAGGTTAGTGTTAGGCGTATTGGTAGGAAGGTTAGTGTTAGGTGTATCCGTAGGAAGGTTAGTGTTAGGCGTATTGGTAGGAAGGTTAGTGTTAGGCGTATCCGTAGGAAGGTTAGTGTTAGGCGTATTGGTAGGAAGGTTAGTGTTAGGTGTATCCGTAGGAAGGTTAGTGTTAGGCGTATCCGTAGGAAGGTTAGTGTTAGGCGTATTTGTAGGAAGGTTAGTGTTAGGTGTATCCGTAGGAAGGTTAGTGTTAGACGTATTGGTCGGAAGGTTAGTGTTAGGCGTATTGGTAGGAAGGTTAGTGTTAGGCGTATTGGTAGGAAGGTCAGTGTTAGGCGTATCCGTAGGAAGTTTAGTGCTAGGCGTATCCGTAGGAAGGTTAGTGTTAGGCGTATCCGTAGGAAGGTTAGTGTTAGGCGTATCCGTAGGAAGGTTAGTGTTAGGCGTATCCGTAGGAAGGTTAGTGTTAGGCGTATCCGTAGGAAGGTTAGTGTTAGGCGTATCCGTAGGAAGGTTAGTGTTAGGCGTATCCGTAGGAAGGTTAGTGTTAGGCATATTGGTAGGAAGGTTAGTGTTAGGCGTATTGGTAGGAAGGTCAGTGTTAGGCGTATTGGTAGGAAAGTCAGTGTTAGGCGTATCCGCAGGAAGTTTAGTGTTAGGCGTATCCGTAGGAAGGTTAGTGTTAGGCGTATCCGTTGGAAGGTTAGTGTTAGGCGTATCCGTAGGAAGGTTAGTGTTAGGCGTATCCGTAGGAAGGTTAGTGTTAGGCGTATCCGTAGGAAGGTTAGTGTTAGGCGTATTGGTAGGAAGGTTAGTGTTAGGCGTATCCGTAGGAAGGTTAGTGTTAGGCGTATTGGTCGGAAGGTTAGTGTTAGGCGTATTGGTAGGAAGGCCAGTGTTAGGCGTATCCGTAGGAAGTTTAGTGTTAGGCGTATCCGTAGGAAGGTTAGTGTTAGGCGTATCCGTAGGAAGGTTAGTGTTAGGCGTATCCGTAGGAAGGTTAGTGTTAGGCGTATCCGTAGGAAGGTTAGTGTTTGGCGTATCCGTAGGAAGGTTAGTGTTAGGCGTATCCGTATGAAGGTTAGTGTTAGGCGTATTGGTAGGAAGGTTAGTGTTAGGTGTATCCATAGGAAGGTTAGTGTTAGGCGTATTGGTCGGAAGGTTAGTGTTAGGCGTATTGGTAGGAAGGTCAGTGTTAGGCGTATTGGTAGGAAGGTCAGTGTTAGGCGTATCCGTAGGAAGTTTAGTGTTAGGCGTATCCGTAGGAAGTTTAGTGTTAGGCGTATCCGTAGGAAGGTTAGTGTTAGGCGTATCCGTAGGAAGTTTAGTGTTAGGCGTATCCGTAGGAAGGTTAGTGTTAGGCGTATCCGTAGGAAGGTTAGTGTTAGGCGTATTGGTAGGAAAGTCAGTGTTAGGTGTATCCGTAGGAAGTTTAGTGTTAGGCGTATCCGTAGGAAGGTTAGTGTTAGGCGTTTCCGTAGGAAGGTTAGTGTTAGGCGTATCCGTAGGAAGGTTAGTGTTAGGCGTATCCATAAGAAGGTTAGTGTTAGGCGTGTTGGTAGGAAGGTCAGTGTTAGGCGTATCCGTAGGAAGTTTAGTGTTAGGCGTATCCGTAGGAAGGTTAGTGTTAGGCGTATCCGTAGGAAGGTCAGTGTTAGGTGTATTGGTAGGAAGGTTAGTGTTAGGCGTATCCGTAGGAAGGTTAGTGTTAGGCGTATCCGTAGGAAGGTTAGTGTTAGGCGTATCCGTAGGAAGGTTAGTGTTAGGCGTGTTGGTAGGAAGGTCAGTGTTAGGCGTATCCGTAGGAAGATACAGCGAGGGTCCTCTCCTCCTCTTATCATTCAGCACACATTCTGGTAAGGTCCTTTGCACAGTGACTTCTTCTTCACTTTTTATAGTTTGGAGACACACCTCCATTATTTCTCCTTTCTGGCACCCTTTATTTTGGAATTGTTGGTATCTTGTTCAGTTGCTAGTTTACCTCCATAATTTGCACATTGCACTTTATATGCAATATTATTGCTCTAATTGCACAGTATTTATTCATTTTAAGTGTTTATATAGTGCCGACAAATTACACAGCGCTGCACAGGGTATATTGTCTTGTCATAATACCACATTTTGTTTTTGTTTTTATCATGTTTGGACAATAAAGTTATAGTAATTGTTTATATACAGTGGGTTGCAAAAGTATTCGGCCCCCTTGAAGTTTTCCACATTTTGTCATATTACTGCCACAAACATGCATCAATTTTATTGGAATTTCCATGTGAAAGACCAATACAAAGTGGTGTACATGTGAGAAGTGGAACGAAAATCATACATGATTCCAAACATTTTTTACAAATAAATAACTGCAAAATGGAGTATGCGTAATTATTCGGCCCCCTGAGTCAATACTTTGTAGAACCACCTTTTGCTGCAATTACAGCTGCCAGTCAGATCTTGCCGCAGATTCTCGATTGGATTTAGATCTGGACTTTGACTGGGCTATTCTAACACATGGATATGTTTTGTTTTAAACCATTCCATTGTTGCCCTGGATTTATGTTTAGGGTCATTGTCCTGCTGGAAGGAGAACCTCCGCCCCAGTCTCAAGTCTTTTGCAGACTCCAAGAGGTTTTCTTCCAAGATTGCCCTGTATTTCGCTCCATCCATCTTCCTATCAACATTGACCAGCTTCCCTGTCCCTGCTGAAGAGATGCATCCCCCGAGCATGATGCTGCCACCACCATATTTGACAGTCGGAATGGTGTGTTCTGAGTGATGTGCAGAGTTAGTTTTCTGCTACACATAGCGTTTTACATTTTGGCCAAAAAGTTCCATTTTGGTCTCATCCAACCAGAGCACCTTCTTACACATGTTTGCTGTGTCCCCACATGGCTTGTGGCAAACAGCAAACGGGACTTCTTATGCTTTTCTGTTAATAATGGCTTTCTTCTTGTCACACTTCCATAAGAGCCAACTTTGTGCAGTGCACGACTAATAGTTGTCCTATAGACAGATTCCCCCACCTGAGCTGTAGATCTCTGCAGAGTCAACATGGGCCTCTTGACTGCATTTCTGATTAGCGATCTCCTTGTTCGGCCTGTGAGTTTAGGTGGACGGCCTTGTCTTGGTAGGTTTACAGTTGTGCCATACTCCTTCCATTTCTGAATGATCGCTTGAACAGTGCTCCGTGGGATGTTCAAGGCTTTGGAAATCTTTTTGTAGCCTAAGCCAGCTTTAAATTTCTCAATAACTTTATCCCTGACCTGTCTTGTGTGTTCTTTGGACTTCATGGTGGTGTTGCTCCCAAGATTCTCTTAGACAACCTCTGAGGCCATCACAGAGCAGCTGTATTTGTACTGACATTAGATTACACACAGGTGCACTCTATTTAGTCATTAGCACTCATCAGGCAATGTCTATGGGCAACTGACTGCACTCAGACCAAAAGGGGCTGAATAATTATGCACACCCCACTTTGCAGTTATTGATTTGTAAAAAATGTTTGGAATCATGTATGATTTTTGATCCACTTCTTACATGTACACCACTTTGTATTGGTCTTTCACGTGGAATTCCAATAAAATTGATGCATGTTTGTGGCAGTAATGTGACAAAATGTGAAAACTTCAAGGGGGCCGAATACTTTTGCAAGCCACTGTATACTGGTGTGGTGCAGTATCATGATACTTTATTCTAGAGTTTAGGAAGCTTAGTGTTAGTCGTATCAGCAGAAAGGTTAGCGTTGGGCATTTCAGCTGGAAGGTAAGCATTGGGCAATGGCATTTGGGTAGGAAGGTTAGCGCTGGGCATTTCAGCAAGAAGGTTTGTGTTAGTTGTATCGGCATGAAGGCTAGTGTTAGGAATATTGGTAGAAAGCTTAGTGGGTAACAGGAAAAAAGGGCGCCGGCAGCTAGTGGACAAAAAGGGTGCCGCCATTCACTCCCATAATAAATAATGTTTAATGGGCGCCGAACAGGAAAAAGGGTGCCGGAGATTATTAACGTTTTACAAACTGTGCCCGGAGATTTTTAATGTTTTATAACTGTGCTTGTGATGATTTAAGTTTAGAAAATGCGCCCGTGACGAATAACGTTTATAAAAATACTAAACATATTTATCGTATTTAAAGCGGACCCAAACCAAACATTTTTTAATTAAAAAATATTTAGTTGCACCACTCTGACACATACAAAGATAAATAAACACTCCTTCAAGCCTGTGAGCATTTCAGTGCATGCTTTTCACCCTTCTCATTTCATAGCTAGGGTTATACTGGGGGCAGCCATTAGCAATTCCTCCTTTGCCGGACACCACCTACTCCACCAGTTTGCCGGAAAAATCCCGGAAATTTGAAAGGAAGGGATGGGTTCCTCCAATAAATGTAAAATATTTTATATTTGTCATCATGCAGCTGAAAAAAGGCTGCTATTTATTATTATAATTTAGAAAATAGATTTTATTTCTGAAATCTTGTATTTTTAATTTGGGTCCACTTTAACTAAAACATTATTTTAATTTATTTATCCCTTACTGTTTGTAAAACATTATTATTCACTAAATAAAGCGATCAGTACGTAACGTAAATTGCAATATATTTTTTACAGTCACTATTTGTAAAACATTATTATCCACATAATAAAGCGATCAGTAAGGGGGGTGGTTAGGGTTAGGCACCACCAGGGGGGTGGTTAGGGTTAGGCACCACCAGGGGGGTCTTAGGGTTAAGCACCACCAGGGGGGTGGTTAGGGTTAGGCACCACCAGAGGGGTCTTAGGGTTAGGGATAGGTACAGGGAGGGTTCTGTGTGAGAGTAGGGTTAGGTATAGTTTTAGTAACATTTTAGTAATACTTACTAATGTTTTACAACACTTATTATGAACGTAGTTATATTTATATCATCGTTCTAAACAATATTTTCAGATTTTCTTATAAGAAGAAACGATAAATGAAGGTTATTCACAATAATATACAATTATAACGATTAAACATATATTATCGTTTTTTTAACAAACATAATTATAAGTTTCACTTTTGAAACAGGGAAGATTGACGTTTTCACAATTGCCGATTTCATACACATTATTTAATGATTTATAAATTTGTAAAACATTATTTGTAAACGAAATACAACACAATATTTTTATAAACGGTATTACTGCTTATCGTTTACACCCCGCGCCCTTTTTTCCCGACGCCCTTTTTTGATTTACGCAGCTGAGTGTTCGGTGTATTGGCATGAAGGCTAGTGTTAGGAATACTGGTAGGAAGGTTAGTGTTAGTTGTATTGGCATGAAGGCTAGTGTTAGGAATATTGGTAGGAAGGTTAGTGTTAGCTGTATTGGCATGAAGGCTAGTGTCAGGAATATTGGTAGGAAGGTTAGTGTTAGGTGTACTTAGTGTTAGGCATATCGGTAGGAAGCTTAGCGTTAGGTGTATTGGCAGGAAGGCTAGTGTTAGGCGTATCAGTAGGAAGGCTGGTGTTAGGCATATCGGCATGAAGGTTAGTGTTAGGAATATTGGTTGAAAGGTTAGTGTTAGGTGTATTGGCAGGAAGGTTAGTGTTAGGCGTATCGGTAGGAAGGTTAGTGTTAGGAATATTGGTAGGAAGGTTAGTGTTAGGCGTATCAGCAGGAAGGTTAATGTTAGGAATATTGGTAGGAAGGTTAGTGCTGGGTGTATCGGCAGGAAGGGTCATGTTAGGGATATTATTAGGAAGGTTAGTGTTAGGTTAGGTTAGTGTTAGGTGTATCGGCAGGAAGTTTAGTGTTAGGAATATTGGTAGGAAGGTTAGTGTTAGGCATATCAATGGGAAGGTTAGTGTTATAGGATAGGAGAAGGTTACAAGGGTACAGTCAGGAATACAGCCAATGGATCGGAAACATCAATACCCATAGACTAATATCGGTAAACTCATGTTACTGATATTCAAGCTACCAGCACAACTTGCACTAAAAAACCGTTGTGGTGAAATTGGACATATCTCATACTGTGTGGAGATATACAGTAGGTCATGATACGGGACTCTGAGGTCAGCAGTCACTTGTCACTTTAACTATATAAGCTACGTTTACTCCGGGCGCCTCCACTCCGACTCTAGTCACTTGTGTGAGCTCTTTAGCCCAGTGTGGCCCAGTTCCAGCATGCGTGGCCTGCAATGAGCTGTATCTGCAGTCACTTGCATGAGCCCTTTTAAGGTAGCCACTAACGGTCCAATTTCTAGCGAAAAATCGTTCGAGCGATCAGAAATTCTGATCGGATTGGTTGTAAATAATCTCAGTTGATGGGCACAATCGATAACGAACGATTATAAAAACAATTGTCCTCTTTTAGGAACCCGCAGGTTTTCTCCTGGTGGAGGGATAAAGATCTCCACACAGCAAATAGGTTTTGGATAAGTGATGTTCCGATTACCTTTAACATGCTCAGATTTAGTAGAGACGCCCCAATGGAAGAAGCATATCGATTTTGCCAAATTAAACACTATTTCTCTTCAATCTTTTCCTCATCTCCAGTATATGACCCTACTATGTTTGAATCATTATTTTTTGGTTTTTCTCGTAGAAAAGGGTTAATTTCAATACTTTATGCTCTACTGCTAGGGCGTGATCATGATGATAAAATGTCATATATGAGAGCTTGGGAGCGGGATTTAGGTATCCAATATGATCGCACTGATTGGTCTTCTGTCTGGACTGCTGTCTCTGGGGTGATCAAATCAAACATGGTAAAAGACACGGCTTACAAGATTTTGTTTCGGTGGTATTATACACCGTCTAAATTACATAAAATCTATCCTTCGGTCCCATCGGCCTGTTTTCGGGCCTGTGGTATGGAAGGCACATTGTTGCATGTTTTTTGGGATTGCCCCATTGCACAGCAGTTCTGGAACACATGGAAATCTATGACTAAAGAGATGTTTGGCTTTCCGATGTCCTTAACCGCTCCCCAGGCCCTATTGTATACACAGAATGATGATGTCCCAGGTAAATTTAGGCCATTATACAGATACATGTTATTGGCTGCTCAATGGTCCATTGCTTATAAATGGAAATCCACTGACCTTGATTTAGCATTGGTTACCCAACGTCTAGACCTTATGATGTTGATGGATCCATGGGCGTAGGGCCCGTGGTCGCAGCGGTCGCCTTGGCGACCGGGCCCGGCTCCTGAGGAGGCGGGGGAGGGGCCCGGGGGGCCCATCTCCGTTTGGAGGGCCATGCGACCGTGCGCGCTGGTAGGAGGGAGCCGCAGCCGCGGGGAAGGCAGCCCGACCTCTCCCTCCCTTACTCTCCCCGGGCCTCCCCCCCCTCAGATGCAGAGTGCAGCTCACGGAAGCGCTGTAGGCAGAACTCACCTCCCTGCGTTCCACTCGCCGCTGATCTCCTCTCTGGCTGGCTCTGCATAGATGTTGTTACACACGCAGCTTCCGGCTAAACAGGAAGCTGCGTGTGTAAGCATCTATGCAGAGCCAGCCAGAGAGGAGATCAGCGGCGATTGGAACCAGGGACGGAGGTGAGTTCTGCCTACAGCGCTTCCGTGAGCCGCTCACTCTGCATCTGATGGGGGGGGGGGGCCCTGGGGAGAGGAAGGGAGGGAGAGGTCGGGCTGCCCTCCCCGCGGGTGCGGCCCCCCCTCCATTATGGGGACGGGGCACCTACCTACCTGCCCTATCCTGGGGGGCAGCTACCTAATCTATCCTGGGGGGCACCTACCTAATCTAACCTATACTGGGGGGCACCTACCTAATCTATCCTGGGGGGCAGCTACCTAATCTATCCTGGGGGGCAGCTACCTAATCTAACCTATAATGGGGGGCACCTACCTAATCTATCCTGGGGGGCAGCTACCTAATCTAACCTAATCCTGGGGGGCAGCTACCTAATCTATCCTGGGGGGCAGCTACCTAATCTATCCTGGGGGGCACCTACCTAATCTAACCTATACTGGGGGGCACCTACCTAATCTATCCTGGGGGCAGCTACCTAATCTATCCTGGGGGGCATCTACCTAATCCTGGGGGGCAGCTACCTAATCTATCCTGGGGGGCAGCTACCTAATCTATCCTGGGGGGCAGCTACCTAATCTATCCTGGGGGGCAGCTACCTCATCTAACCTATACTGGGGGGCACCTACCTAATCTATCCTGGGGGCAGCTACCTAATCTATCCTGGGGGGCATCTACCTAATCCTGGGGGGCAGCTACCTAATCTATCCTGGGGGCAGCTACCTAATCTATCCTGGGGGGCAGCTACCTAATCTATCCTGGGGGGCAGCTACCTAATCTATCCTGGGGGCAGCTACCTAATCTATCCTGGGGGGCAGCTACCTAATCTATCCTGGGGGGCAGCTACCTAATCTATCCTGGGGGGCAGCTACCTAATCTATCCTGGGGGGCAGCTACCTCATCTAACCTATACTGGGGGGCACCTACCTAATCTATCCTGGGGGCAGCTACCTAATCTATCCTGGGGGGCAGCTACCTAATCTAACCTATACTGGGGGGCACCTACCTAATCTAACCTATACTAGGGGGCACCAACCTAATCTAATTTATACTGGGGGCACCTACCTATCTAACCTATACTGGGGGCACTTACTTATCTAACCTGTATTGGGGGCACCTAGCTAGCCTATACAGGTGGCAACTAAACTGGCTACCTATATTGGAGGCACCTACCTAACTAACCTATACTGGGGGCACCTACCTATCTAACCTACGCTGGGGGCAACTATTCTGGCTACCTATATTAGAGGCACCCACCTAGCTAACCTGTACTGGGGGCACCTATCTATCTAACTTATACCGGCGGCGCCTGCCTATCTCACCTATACCGGGGGCAACTATACTGGCTTACCTATGCCTGACTACCTATACTGGGGGTACCTATAGCTGGCTATAGGGATTTTGATATGTGTGTGCATCCGTCGGGTGTTGCCGGGGGAGGGGGGCTGTTGTTGCCGGGGGGGGGGGGGGGCCCACATCCAGATTCCGCATCGGGGCCCAGAGGTTTGTAGCTACGCCACTGGATGGATCGAGTGTACTATCATAGTACTGAGAACATGACCAGATTTGATCTTATTTGGGAACTTTGGAGGGCTCATAGACATCTTTAGTCGCCCCTGGACATGTGCGTATACTGCATTTAACTAGTCATACAGGTAACTTATACTTCAGGACTCCTGTTTCTAATAGATGTATAAATTGAGGTTTTTGTTCTGTTTCTTTTTTATGTGCGGTGCTGGAGAGCAACTTAATTATGTTTAGAGACATTCGGGAAGGACCGATCCCTGGGATCTCAGCTGGAGGTACCCTGTGCCCCATTTCCCAGGTTGAATGGTCCATTTTTATGGGCCAAGCTCCCCGGCCGCATCCTTATTTTTTCGTTTTGTGTTTGTTTTTTTGCTTTTATTTTTAGGTTATGTTAATCAGACTCTCTTTACAAATCACTTGTATAATTGATGTGCTATTTGACTGGCATCGGATGTTGTTAAAATTGATAATCTGTTCAATAAAGCCTTTAATATGAAAAAAAAAAAAACAATCGTCCTATAAAATTTTTTGTTAAACCAAAATTTGGATTTTCTTGTTAGTCGTGATAGATAGGAAGCAATGATTGGTTAGTTGATGGTGTAGGGAACGATTTTTCGTCCGATCAGAATTTCTGATCGCTCGAACGATTTTTTGCTTGAAATTGGACCGTTAGTGGCCACCTTTACTCTGCCGCGCTCAGTATTACGCTATGCTGCTTTCTCTGTCCCAGACTCTGGGCTGCGAGGCCTGCAGTCACTTGCATGAGCCCCTTTACCCTGCTGCGCTCAGTATTACTCTATGCTGCTCTCTCTGTCCCAGACTCTGCAGTCACTTGCATGAGCCCCTTACCCTGCTGCGCTCAGTATTACTCTATGCTGCTCTCTCTGTCCCAGACTCTGCAGTCACTTGCATGAGCCCCTTACCCTGCTGCGCTCAGTATTACTCTATGCTGCAGTCTCTGTCCCAGACTCTGTAGTCACTTACATGGGCCCCTTACCCTGCTGCGCTCAGTATTACTCTATGCTGCGCTCTCTGTCCCAGACTCTGCAGTCACTTGCCTGAGTCCCTTTACCCTGCCGGGCTCAGTATTACTCTATGCTGCTCTCTCTGTCCCAGACTCTGCAGTCACTTGCATGGGCCCCTTTACTCTGCTGCGCTCAGTATTCCTCCATCCTGTGCTCACGGAGTGCCCCAGGCCCAGCCTGCAAGGCCTGCAGTCACTTGTCATTGCCACAATGCCTCTGTGTTACAGGCGTGAAAGATCTGAGCCCGGCACAGACAAGCTCAAGCTTTTATCAAGCGTTGCAGCGTTTCATCGCATTAGCGCTACGTGTACTGGAATAAATGAGCCGTGGCTGGAAGGAAGAATCTCATTTGAATGTGTTTTACATGGCAGGACAGACTTGGCTGTAATAAGCGGACGGGTCTCCCTCCTCTCCGGCTTCCTGCCAGGCTTCACATCTCTGCCACAAAGATGCTTCAAACACCATGTGGCAGGGAGGGTGGGGGAGCAGGGACTTTCATTGCTGTATATCAGGATATAAATGCACAAAGTACGCAAAATTATGCCCCACCATATTCTCATACTTGTGCAATAACTCCTACAGCTCCCTAGGGGGCAGCACTGAGCCTACAAAAAGACAGGAAAGGACGAAAGGGAAGCAGGAAATTTGGCGCACGTCGCTAATGGACAATTTGGGCGCTCCATAGGCATCAATGCAAATAATGTTAACATGGCGTCCAAAGCAGAAATTTGGGCAACTGATAAATATCGTTTTCAACATTAGACTTTTAACGTTTTTGAAATGTGTTATGGTTTTGAAACTTGCAATGTTATAATTTTTGTAATATTTTTTTGTTTGCATGTACAAATTTTACATTATGAAATATGTTATTTGTATGTATAAATTTTACATCTGTAAGGCAGTTTGTGCAGGTGGGAACAGTTAGGATTAGGCGTCAGGAACGTGTGTGTGTGTGTGTGTGTGTGTGTGTGTGTGTACACTGTGTGTATGTATGTATGTATGTATGTATATATATATATATATATATATATATATATATATATATATATATATGTGTGTGTGTATGTATGTATGTATGTATGTATGTATGTATATATCTGTTTTGTGTGTGTGTGTGTATGTGTATGTATGTATGTATGTATATATATCTGTGTGTGTGTGTGTGTGTGTGTGTGTGTGTGTGTGTGTGTGTGTGTGTATGTATATATATATCTGTGTGTGTGTGTGTGTGTGTGTGTGTGTATGTATATATATATCTGTGTGTGTGTGTGTGTGTGTGTGTGTGTGTGTATGTATATATATATCTGTGTGTGTGTGTGTGTGTGTGTGTGTGTGTGTGTGTGTATGTATATATATATCTGTGTGTGTGTGTGTGTGTGTGTGTGTGTGTGTATATATATCTGTGTGTGTGTGTGTGTGTATATACATATATATATATATATATATATATATATATATATATATATATATATATATATATATATATATATATATATATATATATATATCTGTGTGTGTGTGTGTGTGTGTATAGAGCCGGGACAAGGTCCTTCAGCACCCAAGGCTGAGACACCAAAGTGCGCCCCTCCATCCCTCCCACTCCAGCCGTTACACACTGATTGCTATTAGACTAAGAGGGCCACAGGGCCCACAACCTCCCCAACACCTTAATCTCTAGTTATCTGGCTTGCAGTCACTGCTATGTATCCCCTTTTCTTATTTCTTTCTGCTTCATACATGATTAGGAATGACAGCTGAATGAATTGTGCGCCCCTCCTACACTGCGCCCTGAGGCTGGAGCCTCTCCAGCCTATGCCTCGGCCCGGCGTGTGTGTGTGTGTTAGTTAGGGTTAGGCACCACCAGGGGAGGTTTTAGGATTAGGCATCTTTAGAGGAGGGTTCTGTGGGAGACTATGGGTAGGTTAAGCTGTAGTTCAATATCGGTAAGACATTTTACTGTTATCGCTATTAACAATTTTTTTTACGATAATATACACCATCCACACTTTAAGATCCATTTTGTTAAGATCTACCAATATTCTTTGTTTTTAAAGTGTACCAAAGATCAGAAAATACAAAGAATCGATACTTTCCCAGGGCTTCCTCCGGCCTCATAAACAGGCGTGAGTCCCTCGCCGTCCTCCCCTCACCATGCTGTTCAGCGGCAATCAGCCCTGATAACTGGCTCAGTCGGGTCCAGTCTGCGTCTTCTGCGCATGCGTGGACCTCCCGCACATGCCCAGAAGAGGACCCAGACTGACGCGACTGAAGCAGTTATCGGGGCTGATCTCGGGAGGATGGCAAGGGACTCACATATGTTTATGGGGCTGGACGAAAACCTGGGTAAGTATCGATTCTTTGTATTTTTTGATCTCTACTTTACATTAATCTCCTTAGCGGTATGTCCGACACTGTGTCGGGCATACTGCTCCGTGGCCCCAGGAGTCCCCCATGCTTGATTAATTTGATCTATTTACTCCAAAATGTTTAGTTAGCACTAGGCTAGCTAGTTCACATGTTCGGCACCCCCCGATTGCCCGCGATCCCCTGATACAGCCAGTTAATACGTTACCCCCCTGGATCCAGCGATCAGAGCAGCCTCCCTTCACAGCTCCGGTCTCTCTATGGGGAGGATCGGGTCTGGGCATGACGTCATGAAGTCGGTGACGTCATGTTCGATCCTCCCCATAGTGAAGAGCGGAGCTGTGCGGGGAGGCTGCACCAATCGCTGGATCCAGGCTGGGTAATGTATAAACGGGGGAGCGGTGGGGATCGGGGGGTGCCAAACATGTGAACTAGCTAGCCTAGTGCTAGCTAGACATTTTGGAGCAAATAGATCAAATTAATGTAGCTGTGGACAGAAACGAGCAATACCTCCTGAGCGGCGTAACACTCAGGAGGTTAAGGATATATTTGTTAGTGCCGGAGCCCACTGACGCAGTTGTGTCCGGTTTTCAGTTACACATCAATGTTATAGATGCTGAAAAGCGGACTCGACTGCGGTAGTGGGCCCTTAAAGAGAACCTGAGGTGGGTTTGAAGAATGCTATTAGGATACAGAGGCTGGTTCTGCACACTGTACTATCACCAGCCTCTGTGTCTGTACTTTGTCCTCCCCAGCCCAGGCCCGTCACTGCGCTCTGCTGTCCTCCCATAAAAAAAACGACATGCACCTTGTCGCTAGCTGGCTGTTTACCTTAATGCTGTCTGTTACTGACGCTCCCCTGCCTCCTATATAGCGCGGCTCCCTGCCTGCATCCCTTCCCTCCCCGCCTCTGTAAGCTGATTGGAAGGAAGGGAAGCAGGCAGGGAGCTGCGTTATAGAGGAGGTGGGGGAGCGGCAGTGACTGGCAGCATTAAGGTAAACAGCCAGCTAGTGACATAGTGCATGTCGCTAGCATGGCGGTTTTTTTTATGAGGGACAGCAGAGCGCAGCGGGGACCTGGGAGGGACAAAGTACAGACACAGAGGCTGGTGATAGTATGCAGAACCAGCCTCTGTGTCCTAATAACATTCTTCAAACACACCTTAGGTTCTCTTTAATGGAACCCCGTACCCTTTTATCCTTGTGCCACTTTTTCATGCACGCGACAAAAGATCTCTTATAATAGATACTGGGGGACTGCCATAACGAGGGCTGGTTCAAGACTTCTAGCTGCCTGAAGCAATACATTATGAGGATGCCCCCCTACCCAAAGCCAGACCAGAAAGGAGAGGCACATCAGGGTGTGCATTGCAGGCAATGGCACTACGCATAGTTCTCTCTGTTTCCAGCTCAGATCCCAAGGTTGCCAGATTAGCGATGGGATCACCAGCCACACGTGAAGACCTGTTTCCTCTCTTACTACAGCGGTGCTTCCTGTGACCCGGCAGTACGTTACAGGTCACATGAGGCACTGCTGTAGCCATGGATGCAGGATGCTGGACAGACAGATGGATAACCCATCGCTGGACTGCTAAGAGCAGGTGAGTGAAGCGGCACCCTAGTGGAAAAGGGCCCCTATCCAGAGATTCAGAACAAAGGTTAGAACGATAAAGGGCTTCACTGCAATAAGGCTAATCGAGCTACCAGAGGTTCATTTATCCAAAGGGGTTGCACAATAGTCTATGATCCTCAGCAATGAGGGCTGGTGCACACCAAGCGGGTTTTTCTGCGTTTTTGCAGCCGCTTGCGGCTGCGGATACGCTTGGTCAATGTATCTCAATGGGGTGGTTCACACCAGAGCGGGAGGCGTTTTGCTGAAATGCATACTCCCAGGGTGAGGCATTTTTTGGATTGCGGAGGCGTTTCTGCCTCAATGTTAAGTATAGGAAAAACGCAAACCGCTCTGAAAAAACGGCAGTTCAGAGCAGTTTTGCCGGCGTTTTGTTACAGAAGCTGTTCAGTAACAGCTTTACTGTAACAATATATGAAATCTACTACACCAAAAACGCTTCTCAAAACCGCAAAATGCTAGGTGAAATGCTACAGAAAAATAAGAAAAAGTGTTTCAAAATCTGCTAGCATTTTGCGGATCTGCTAGCGGGTTTTGGTGTGTACCAGGCCTGACTGTGAATGACCTGCAGCCATAACTTGTTGTACAACAGTATCGTTGTACACACCAAAACCTTGCAAATGGTACTCAAGTATGGTGCTTCATTTAAATCACAGCTGTAACTTTCCCACTTCACCAAATCCCGACCAGGTTTCGGCCTTATGCTGTAGTCAGTGTATAATTATCTATGTGTATGTAGAGCATTGTCATCTCTTCCTTCCAGAGATGAGCAATACAATTGTAGGTGGTTACAGTCAGAGCCGGGACAAGGTCCTCCAGCACCCAAGGCTGAGACACCAAAGTGCGCCCCTCCATCCCTGGCTCCCCAGCTGTCACACACTGATTGCTATTAGACTAAGAGGCGCCACAGGGCCCACAACCTCCCTAACACCTTAATATCTAGTTATCTGGCTTGCACTCACTGTCATGTATCCCCTTTTCTTATTTCTTTCTGCTTCAAACACAATTAGGAATGACAGCTGAATGAATTCTGCGACCCCTCCTACACTGCGCCCTGAGGCTGGAGCCTCTCCAGCCTATGCCTCGGCCCAGCCCTGGTTACAGTAATGTTAAGGTGCCCATACATTTAGCGATTTTGTGCGATCAACCATTTGGTCTGATCATTTTCTCGAATCGACAGGGAATCGAGTGTGTTCCAGAATTCCCAATTGATGAAAAGTGGCTGATTTCATGTCGAATTGACCAGCTTAGTTGATCAAGCAGGATGCAAGATATCAGTCGATCGCACAGGAATCAGCTACTGTTTACACATCATTCAACTCTGAATTGATTTTTGCATTCAGAGCATGGAGGCACAACATTGGTCAGATCGATTAGTGAAGGTGAATTGCATAGGAATCTCTTGCAGTGTGTGGGTCACTAGTTGATCAACCATACTGAAGTAGATTCCCCAATAAAGTTTATCGCTTTGTAGATTGAATCAGAATCACTAGATGTATGGCTACCTTTAGGCTGCATTTCCACTTGTGCGGTGCGAATCGCCGCGGTAAAAATTTGCATGCGGATGCGAATTTCGCATGCGGGTCTATGCGAATTCTCGTGCGAATTCGCATGGATGACGATGTATGCGAATTAAATTATGGCAGTGCTGGTGTGCTTTTCCATTGTTTCTATGCGAATTTGCATGCAAATTCGCATACCCAGAGCTCATGCGAATTTCCTATTAAATACATTGAATGCGATTCGCATAGCGGTATGCGAATTCTGATGGCTCTGCCATGCGAATTTTTTCTGCACAGAAAAATGCAAAGGAATCCTGACAAGTGGAAACAGTCCCATTCACTTCTATTGCTATGCGAATTTCCATGCGAAAACGCATGCGAATTCGCGATAGTGGAAATGAGCCATTAGGGCCCGTTTCCACTTGTGCGAATCTGCATGCGTTTCCTGCATGCAGATTTGCATGGACAATACAAGTGGATGGGACTGTTTACACTTGTCAGGATTTCTGAGCGTTTTTCTGTGCAGAAAAAATTCGCATGGCAGAGCCATCAGAATTCGCATACCGCTATGCGATTTGCATACAATGTACTTAATAGGGAATTCGCATGCGGTTGTGGTTTGAATAGAAACAATAGAAAACCCCACCGGCACTGCCATGGTTAAATTTGCATACATAGTCATCCATGCAAAATCGTATGTAAATTCGTATGAAAATTCGCATACAACCAGATGCGAAATTTGCATCCGTATGAGAATTTTTTCCGTGATGATTCTCACCGCACAAGTGGAAACGGGCCCTTACACTGCATTTCCTAGCAAAGGCATTTGGTGGCAAATTCAATGACCCGTTATTATTGCAGCACAGCTTGATATCGACTAGCATATACCGGTCTCTCTGCATATAACCTGTGTAAGGAAATTTTTTAAAAAATGCCAACATTAAAAGATGTATTTGGTAGCATTGTGAATACACTCCAGAGTTCTCCATCAAGCTGGTGAATATCCACATCCATCTCTCCAGTTACTAGAAATGTAGATCTTACATTTACTGTTCAAGAAAAAGTCTAGTGAAAGAAATATGGAAGGTGCTATGCGAGGTATGGGAGGAACAGATCCTGCAGCTGCAGATGCAATAAGCATGAAGGCCTGGTGCACACCAAAAAACGCTAGCAGATCCGCAAAATGCTAGCAGATTTAGAAACGCTTTTTCTTATTTTTCTGCAGCGTTTCAGCTAGCATTTTGCGGTTTTGGGAAGCGTTTTTGGTGTAGTAGATTTCATATATTGTTACAATAAAGCTGTTACTGAACCGCTACTGTAACAAAAAACACCGGCAAACAGCTCTGAAGTGCCGTTTTTCAGAGCGGTTTGCGTTTTTCCTATACTTAACATTGAGGTAGAAACGCCTCCGCAATCCAAAATCTGCAGCAGCCCGGGAGTATGCGTTTCTGCAAAACGCCTCCCGCTCTGGTGTGCACCAGCCCATTGAAATACATTACCCTAGCGGATCCGCACCCGCAAGCGGAGCGCAAACCGCAGCCGAACCGCTCTGGTGTGCACTAGGCCATAGAGGTTTATCTGCTCATTACATAATGGCAATCCTTAACTAACGGTTTCCTTACTTTAACTCTGATACTGCAGCTGTCCTTGGTAGGTTTTGGGGCTCATATGTCATGTTAATAGAGTGCTTGGGGCCCTATGTAAAACTTGCACTGGGGCGACAAAATCCTCAGATACGCCACTAATTTAATGGCGATACTATTATGATGGATTAAGTTGCCAAACCACACACACACCCCCTCTTTGACCAGTATTTTTTTTTATTATGTATATGATGCCCACATCTTCTGTAGCATTGTACAGAGTACCAAACAGACAATAGTAAGCAAATGGGGCGCTTATATTGGCTGCATACTTATTCCAAAGGGGACTACTTTTAGAAGGAAATAAAAATGGTGGCTTCAATCATCTCACCACCAGTTTCCGATTAATATGTCTAAAGGACAACTGAAGAGAGAGGTACATGGAGGCTGCCATGTTGATTTCCTTTTAAAGGATACCATAACTGACATGTGGCATAATGAGATAGACATGGGTATGTACAGTGTTAGAGCGGGGAGAGGAAGGGAGAAGGCCGGCACTACAGTACACCATGCATGGAGGAGGGATCTTGGCAGTAACTGCAGCCTCTTTCCACGAAAACAGCGTGCTCTGGCTTGTAAATAGAGTCACTGGAATGTAGATAGAGAGATGCACATAAGTCGGCACTGCTGTACAGATCGTGTATTTAATCTTCACAAGTGGCATACATCAGAAGAGTTCAAAATTAGAACAACAAGTGAACATACCATATTTTTTTCAGAAAATCGTAGAGAAAGACCTCAAAGCCGAGATCTACCCTAAAGCTGACCGCAACCTTTCTGCTAAAGAAACAAGAGCCCTTAAATGGCTACAAAATCGCACAGACTTGCAGATACGCCGGGCCGACAAAGGAGGATCTATCGTAGTGATGTCAGCAGATAAATATCGGGAAGAGGCCCTGAGACAATTGCAAGACACCACAACATACCAGCATCTATCCTCCGATCCAACAATTAAGTACCAGAATCAGCTTAGGTCCCTCTTAAGAAAAGGAGCCGAACAGGGAACTATAACACCCAAATTAGCCAGTGATTTACTTCCCAATTTTCCCATTAAACCTATCTGGTACCATATACCGAAGGTGCACAAGTCCCAGACCAACCCTCCGGGTCGCCCCATCGTTTCTGGGATGGGGTCGATCACGGAAAGGTTGTCCAGGTATCTGGACCACGTCTTGAGGCCACTACTTAATTTGGTCCCCTCCCATTTGGTAGACACCATGGATGTCCTGAAAGGAATTGAGGATTATCCATGGCATGAAGGTGACTATATTGCGGCCATCGACGTGGAGAGCCTGTATAGCAGAATTCCCCACAATCTGGGTCTTGCAGCGAGCAGGAAGTTCCTGGATCGCACAGATAAAAATGAGAACTTCAAAAATTTCATATGTGAATGTTTAGAGTTTGTATTAACTCACAATTCCTTTGTATTCGACGGGAAATGGTACTGGCAGACATCGGGTACCGCTATGGGGACAGCAGTTTCCTGTACTTATGCTAATTTGTTTCTTGCTTGGTGGGAAGAGGAGTATATACACTCCCCCACCAACCCCTTTCGCGGTCAGCTTGGGGCGTGGTCCAGGTACGTGGACGATGTACTGGTGTTTTGGTCTGGGACTTGTGCCACCTTTGAGGATTTTATGCATTATATTAATGCCAATGAGGCAAATATGGCCTTCACTGCCAACATAGCGCATGATAGAATGGCTTTCCTAGATCTTGAATTGATAATTCAAGACGGTCACCTAATCACAAGAGGCTTTCGTAAGGCAACAGCATCCAATGCGCTGCTGTACCATACCAGCTTCCACCCGGAGCATGTTACCCGTACTCTTCCATACGCCCAGTTCCTTCGACTACGCCGCAACAACGCACTCGACGACGATTTTCGTCGGCAGTCGGAGGAGCTGGGCGGAAGACTTTTGGCAAGGGGTTATAAAGAGGATCTAATCCAACAGGTTTTTAAAAAAGCGAACTCCCAAGACAGGAAATTGTTGCTGACGAATGCAAAAAGAAAGTCTAATATGACGTCAAGAAAAGTACCACTATCCTTCGACTATACAGCAATGGCGAATCAGATTAAATCAACAATTATCAAGAACTGGGACATTCTTCTAAGAGACCCTCTGCTTAAACCTATGGTAATCGAGGGCCCCCTCTTCTCCTTCAGGCGTGCCCCTACAGTGGGCTCATTCATCAGTAGAAGTGAATTTAATACCCCACACAAAAACACCTGGTTAGACCAACTCAAACCCCATGGGAATTATAAGTGTGGTCATTGTCTCTCATGTAATCAGATGAACGTCGGCAACAGTTTTCAATTAGGATCAGTGCGACGGAAAGCGAGCACTTTTTTTACGTGTCAGACAAAATACGTCGTTTATGCTATATGGTGCCCATGTAACCGATTTTACGTGGGGGAAACTACGAGACCAATGACCAGACGTTTTAGGGAGCATTTCAACTCAATTAAATCGGGACATGGATCTCCTAGATTAATTAAACATATTCGGGATACACACAATGGTGACCCCACAGTCATGAGGTTTGCAGGAATTCTACACATACCTGCACTAAGAAGAGGGGGCGATCGAGAGAAAAAACTCAAAAGAGAAGAAGTGCTCCTGATTTTGAGGACTGACGCTATGGGCTCACTAGGCCTGAATGATTATACGGACATGTCATGTTTTCTAGACCCCTAAAAATCATACTGGCTTGCTACGGTTGGAGAGTTGGGTGTTTCTCCACCTCCCTCTTTCTTAGTCCTGCCCAGACAAGCCCTTGCCGCACTCCCCTTTCCCTCACCTTCCCTTTTTCCCCCCCCCCCCTCCCTTTCCCCTCCCCCCCCCCCTTTCCCCCCCCCCCCCCTCTTCCTTCCCTGTCCCTATCCTCCTCCCTTTCCCTCTCCGTTCCTTCCTCCCTGTCCTCTCCCCGCCCCCCACTCCCTATTCCCACCATCCCCTCCCCCATCCTTTCCTTCCCAGTCCACCATTCAGCACCCCCTGGGATAGTTCCTAATTACAGCAGAAGCTCGATTTATTAACTAAATGATTGTCCAATGAGAATAATAATATATATGCATATGCTTATATGATTATATAACTGATTTAATACTTCCAGAATTTCACTCTTCCCCTCCTAACTATGCCCATTATGTATGTGCATTTTTATCACATCACTATGACACTATAATATGTTGCTCTATACTCAGGGCAACTTTTTACCTTTTGTCATATATATTTATATTAATATCCTATGTATAGATATTTTTAGTTTAGTAATATTAATTTCACTGTGATTATATGCACTTTTGCACATTAGCAGCAGTTTAGTTTCTGGCCACATGATGGCGCCAACAACGGTGCGGATGACATATCTCGCAATGGTATTGCAGCCAGCTAATATGAGTTTGGCCTGCACAACCATCCGTACTGTATGACGTCATCTCCCTCCCGAGACGGTGCTGGAACGCATGATGCGTCCCAGCACGTAATAGGCTCGCAGGGAGTGTTAGGGGCGGCCCCGAAAAGCGGAAACACGCCGCACGGAAGGGTATATGTACCTGGCCAGCCCACCTGCATTTCACAGCCTCCGTAGAAGCGCATTGCCAGCGTGAAACGGCCGTAAGGCTACTCTGTGCCCTGCACCCACCGTCAGCTCACAGCCTCCTGAATATGGTATGTTCACTTGTTGTTCTAATTTTGAACTCTTCTGATGTATGCCACTTGTGAAGATTAAATACACGATCTGTACAGCAGTGCCGACTTATGTGCATCTCTCTATCTACATGGGTATGTACAGTGCCTAGCACACAAATAACTATGCTGTGTTCCTTTTTTTCTTTCTCTGCCTGAAAGAGGTAAATATCAGGTATGTAAGTGGCTGACTCAGTCCTGACTCAGACAGGAAGTGACTACAGTGTGACCTTCACTGATAAGAAATTCCAACTATAAAACACTTTCCTAGAAGAAAATGGCTTCTGAGAGCAAGAAAGAGATAAAAAAGGGGAAAATTCTTATCAGTGAGGGTCACACTGTAGTCACTTCCTGTCTGAGTCAGGACTGAGTCAGCCACTTACATACCTGATATTTACCTCTTTCAGGCAGAGAAAGAAAAAAAGGAACACAGCATAGTTATTTGTGTGCTAGGCACTGTACATACCCATGTCTATCTCATTATGCCACATGTCAGTTGTGGTATCCTTTAAGCAATATCAGTTGCCGGGCTATCTTGCTGATCTTCTGCCTCTAAAACTTTTAGCCATAGCCCCTGAACAAGCATGCAGCAGGTCAGGTGTTTCTGACATTATTGTCAGATCTGACAGATGAGCTGCATGCTTGTTGTTGGTGTGATTCAGACACTACTACAGCCAAATAGACCAGCAGGGCTGCCAGGCAACTGGTATTATTTAAAAGGAAATAAACATGGCAGCCTCCATAGTATTCTCACTTCAATTGTCCTTTAATGTTTTGGGAAGGGCCTAAAGTCACTGCCACCTGCTGCCTGGTTGGGGTAATGCAGAATCTTTTGTCCAAACATTTGGATTATCTGCTTGTGTGTGGACATATTCAAAATAAAGCTGATTGGGCCATCTTATTATATCTATGTATTATAAGATAGTTCATCAATCTGTTCACATTCCATTCCTTCCACTGGCCCCATGAGTGTATTGATAAGTTTTCAGAAAGATTGTACAATCGGATTGTAAGGTGTGTGGCTAGCCCATGCAGCAATCTGAGTGCTCAGTGGTGTCAGCCTGCCCTCCTCCATGTTCCCCGGGACCTGGGTCAGGTGCGCCTCTCATTAGACAATCTAACCCCGTTAATCCAGGAAAGGTCACTTGTGAATAGAGGCGATTAGCAGGACGGCACGCCAGCCATTCAGACGGATCTCTGAGGCGGATGAAACCAGCACTGAAGAAGACTTTAATTTATGAGAAAGCCGCCCTGAATAATTGATGAAGCCGCCGCTGTGCCAAGAGGCAATTTGAGCCGTTCCAGCCTGGCACAAAGACATTTAGCATTGATTGAGATCAAAGCGAGGGGGAAGCCCCCTGCTGCGCGGCTGAATACGGCCTCCCGAAGCCGCCATCCCAGCTCTAATAATATCATCTTTATGCTGTTAATAAACTGCTCTCTTCACACATTGCACATCATTAGGAGGGGCGGAGGGAAAAATGGCACACCAATGCTGACTGCTACAGTACCAGTTGGCTCTATGGGGGCTGGACCCTGGGGGCCAAATGGGGCAGATTTCCACTCCAACCCTCTGAAGATGGGTCATCTGCATCCCAACAATATCCTGGGTCATTGAGAATCTTATTCTAACCTCATAACCTCATCCACCAGAGACCGACCACCTACATTATACCATAGAGTATGGGTAAAAACTAAGGAGGGTCCATGGTGGCCACAGCAGCCACATGGTCTGTGCCTCTACCACCCCTCCCCACCAGAGACAGACCACCTACACTATACCACAGGGTAAGGACTAAGGAGGGTACATGGTGGCCACAGCATCCACATGGGCTGTGCCTCTACCACCCCTCCCCACCAGAGACAGACCACCTACACTATACCACAGGTTAAAAACTAAGGAGGGTCCATGGTGGCTGGAGCTATTACTGGGGGCCACAGGGCCTGTGCCTCTACCACCCCTCCCCACCAGAGACAGACCTCCTACACCTCACTGCTGTTATTAGGGGCTACAAAGTGTTTTGCTCCCACCTCACCTCCCAGATCATCAAAGACAAACAACCTATACCATACCAGAGAAGCTGAGTCTCTGTGACAGGGGTAGGGAACCTATGGCTCGGGAGGCAGATGTGGCTCTTTTGATGGCTACATGTGGCTCACAGACAAATCAGTAGAGGATTCACTAAGCTACACTGCTCAAGAGGCTCAGCTTAGTGTGGCAGCGCGAGTAAAGTTTTCAAAGTAATATTTCTAAGCTAATATTTCAGAGTTTATGATAATTTTATGCAAATATTTGCAGCTTGGAAATTGACCAATCCATGCAGCAAGAGGCGGAGAATGGCGGCAAGGGACAGATCAGGCCGAAGGGGGCTGGAGGAAGCCTCATGTATGAATAAGGCCACTCTTACACGGACTGTTGATAGGCAGTGAAATGCCTCTCAAACTTTCACAACTGCTCACTGCTGCCTGGTAACTGCTCACTGCTGCCTGGTAACTGCTCACTGCTGCCTGGTAACTGATTGCCGAGCACACAGCTCTACATTCCATGGAAAAGACAGGCAGTTGATATGCAGTGAAATGCTTCTCAAACTCTCAGGCCTGGAACCCACTACAAAACACTATCGCTAACAGCAATCGTTAGCGTTTTGCATGAGCGGTTTGCAAACGATTTCATGCGCGTTTTCAGGAGCGATTTTAAAAAGTGTATTCAATTTGCTAGCGGTTGTGTAGTGATTAGCGATTAGCGTTTTAAAGTCTGACTGGTCCTTTGAATTGATTTTAATTTTGTTACAGTGTACAGTAACTCAAACGCTAACAAAATCGCTCCGTGCAGGTTGTGATGAGCGATTACACCAGCGTTTATATATTTTACATTGCAAAAACGCTAAACGCCAAAAATGCTGCATGTCCTCTCCTGTGTTTTGCGATTTGGTAATCGCAATCGCTCCAGTGCAATTTGTCCCATCCATTAACATTAGCTGAGCGTTTAGGGAAAAAGCTAGTGGTTTGAATTGCTCCCTAAACGCTCATAAAATCGCTCTAGTGGGTTCCAGCCCTCACAACTAATTGCTGCTGCCTGGTAACTGCTCACTGTTGCCTGGTAACTGTTCCCTGCTGCCTGGCAACTGTTTGCTGAGCACATAGTTCAACTGCCTGTGGAAAAGAGGCCTAAAAGTGAATAAAAGCCCCTCCTGAGCTCAGGAATTTGACTGTTTGTGAACCACGCCCATCTTTTTAATGAGTAGGCAGGGAACTCCACCATCCTCTCATTGGTTGGCTAGGTTAAATAACACCATGTATTTATTTATTTAAAAAAAAAATCTAAACAAATAAGGAACATTAATTTTTCTGTACGATTTATTGAAAACAAACCTGGGAATATCAGTTTTTTTGTAGACACACAACATACACATAATCAGTACCCAAACTGCATCTAAATCTACCCAACCACAAGACCTGTATGGCCCAGTGCTCACCAAAACGCTTAGCAGATCCTCAAAATGCTAGCGGTTTTTGAAGCAGATTTCAGATAGGGTTGCCAGGTGTCCGGTTTTAGACCGGACAGTCCGGTTTTTGGCCGCTGTGTCCTGTCCAAAAAGGCATGTTAAACCGGACAATTAAGATGTCCGGTTTTATGCCTTTTGCCACTTGCCGCCACCCGTCCGCCAGCGCTGCGCGACCGCTGATTCGCTGCCTGGCTGTCAGTCAAAGGCACAGCCAGCCAGCTTACGCGGCGTAAGTTATGCCAGCTTAAGTACCGCCCCCGAGCCCGCGCTTCCCGACGTTGCTACGGCAACGCCAACGCTGCGTTGCCAACGCACGCATGACGTGCGTCACTCACGTCATTTGCAATGCGATTCTGCATCTGCGAAGGAAGCAAGGTAAGGTCAGGAGTCTGGAGATATGGTGAGTGAGTGACCCATAATTCTCTGGTTGTATTTCCGCTCTTTGTGTGCATTGGCTCCGCTCTATCTCCCCTCCGTATAGTCCAGGCGTGACTTTCAATCTCATTCAATCTCGCCTGAGCCCGCTGCTTACTATACTTTACACTTGGATTCATACTATTGTACAACGCAATTTATACTGTTATACTGTTATATTTGTTATATTTGCTCAAAATGTGTACATACATGGATGCGCAGATTTATATTTTAACTTTATGCCTATGTATGTCCACTTTATTGTTCTCAATAAAAAATTTTGGTGGGAAAATTTTTTTTTTTTTAAAACTTCCCGCAAGAAATCGACCACTTCACTGTGCAAAAACGCCATAAATGCATTGCATTATTTGCATAGTTTTCCAGTTTTGTAATAGTTTTCTGCTCTGTCTCTTATTATTATGCAGGAGAACAGAGGCGCCAAAAGGATAAAAGGAAGCTAAATGAGCTTAAAAACCAAATTCTTGGTAAATAGAGGAGGTAGTGGTGGACTTACCTCCTCCAAGTAGACACACAACGACTGTAGTAAACACAGTCAATATATTTTATTTATGAACTCCAAATATGCAACGCGTTTCGCAGGTTTGATCCCGCTTCATCAGGCAATAACAACGGAGCAATAGCTGTAAACAGAGATAATTGGCTCATAACCCATGTGTAGTCATACAGTCATTAAATTGTATAAAAATAAAATATATATAAAAATTATAAATAAATATCAAACATCAGAGGTGAAATAGATATTAAAAAGTGGGGGTGATTGGGATAAAAACAGTGGAAAAGGTAATTGTGAGCAGTGATGAGCAAAACTGTTAATATTCATTTCACATAAAATCTTGCATTAATAATGTTTAATTCAAAAAACAATTTTGGTGGGGGGGGGGGATAAATAAATAAATTCCCGTTAACTTGCGCGGTTTTTGCGTACATTGCACATATCCACGAAAACAACACCGATCTTTTGGGCTAGAATAAAAATTGTTTTGGACGCTTTGCGCTAAAATATAGTTCTATATGTTTTCACAAAAATATTGAGCTAAAAGCAAAGAATGTAAAAATCAAAGATAAACCTCGAATCATAAAAACCAAATTCTCAATGCAAAAATTCACAAGCAATGGAAAAAAATGAAGGTTTCATAAGGAAAGACAGCTGGGACTTACCATATGTGGTCAGTAGAAGAGCCAGGCACCTCTGTGAGGGCTCACTTCCAGGAATGCTCATTTATACTAGTTTGGGGGTTGATTGACCAATCACAATGCTTGGTAAATGTGCTGAGTCATTCTGGTGAAAAGCGGTCTCTTATTATGTGCATTTACTGGTGAAAAGTGGTCTCTTATGTGCATGTACTGGTGAGGACAGTTAGTGACATGGCTATGTACTCTGTAATGTGCTGCAGAAGATGTCAGTGCGATATAAATACTGTAAAAAACATTTTTTAAAAAGCCCATTGCTTAGCCACACTCTACATAAAAGTGCGCTTCTGACTCCGCCCCTAACTCCACCCCCTGTCCGGTTTTCTCCATCAGCCGACCTGGCAACCCTAATTTCAGAGCATTCTAGGCATGTGGAGAGAGATTTTCTAAACATGCCTAGCGTATTTGGGAGCGTTTGTGGAGCAGATTACAAATATTGTTACAGTAAAAGCTGTTACTGAACAACTTCTGTAACAAAAACGCCTGGAAAACCGCTCTCATCTAGCGTTTTCCAGAGCGGTTTGCGTTTTTCCTATACTTTACATTGAGTCAGAAACGCTTCTGCAAACCACAGAGGTGCAGCGGGAGGCACGTTTGCGGTTTGCTAAAAACCTCAAACCACTGGTGTGCACCATCCTATAGAGATACATTAGCCAAGCGTTTTACAGGCGGATGCGGTGGGTGGGTCTCTCCTACAACCGCTCGGTGTGCACTGGGCCTATTTGTGTATTCATACGTGTCAGTACTTACAGGGATGAGTTGGCAACACTGAGTGACTGCTGCGTTCCCTGTGACAGCAGAGATGTAACGCAACAGATTGGGAAAGTGGCGCCGCACGTTACCCACCCATTGCATACAGTGAAGCATAGAATCAATGCTATGTATGCTTCACTGCAACTGTTAACACATGCGTTTTGCGATAACGCACTGCATCGTATTGAGGAAAATATTGTACCGTTCGTGGGGCACCTTTAGCGATGGTCAGTGATGCTAATCATTCCAGCTTGTATGAAAATGTAATGCAAAATGTATGCAGCTTAACCTATTTTGGTTCCTGGACGTAGTTTCTACGTCCAGGAACCATGCGCACTCCCGGCCGCGGATTCGGTAGCCAGGGAATCAATGTATCGGGCTATGGTGCCCGATCATTGATTCCTCTCCCCCGCTGAAAAAGCGACAGCTTCTCTCGGAAGCTGCGCCTTTTCTGGCCGTTCCCTTCCCGATGCGTCACTGTAAGCGTATGTTGCGCTTAGAGTGACGTCATGTAAACAAACTCGTGGCCGCCATCTTGTGGCCAAAAAGTAATACTACACCTGTAAAAAAAAATTTTTTTAAATTAACACACATTTACATTATAAATCTATTGTTTACCTCCCACCCTCCCAAAACTACCCAAATAAAATGTTTACTATAAAAAAAAAACATGTAAATATTTACCTAAGGGTCTAAACTTTTTAAATATCAATGTAAAGATGAAATATTTCTATATTTTTTTATTTTAAACTTGTAAATAGTGATAGATGCAAAACGGAAAAAATGCACCTTTATTTCCAAATAAAATATTGTCGCCATTCATTGTGATAGGAACATAATTTTAACGGTGTAATAACCGGGACATATGGGCAAATACAATACGTGAGTTTAAATTATGGAGGCATGTATTATTTTAAAACTATAATGGCTGAAAACTGAGAAATAATGAATTTTTTTCCGTTTTTTCTTATTCTTCCTGTTAAAATGCGTTTACAGTAAAGTGGCTCTTAGCAAAATGTACCCCCCAAAGAAAGCCTAATTGGTGGCGGAAAAAACAAGATATAGATCAGTGCATTGTGATAAGTAGTGATAAAGTTATAAGCTAATGAATGGGAGGTGAACATTTCTCACGTGAAAACGACGGAACCTGAATGGGTTAAATAGAACCCGAGGTGGATCTTCGGGGGGCAGATGAGACACAGAGGCATGTCCTCCGCCTAATGACATACTGACATACCTCTGTGTCCCCAAAGCACCGCTCTCTGCCCCCCTCCCCCCCGCCACGCAAGAGCCCCCCGAGGTCAGCAACAACATTTGTCGCTATTTCGGAGGTAAACTTTTAGGAGAGGAATTCCATGTTTATAACACCCGCCAGGGGCAATTTACATTTTCACCTGAGTTTTCTCCTTAGAGATAATAACTTTTCATCTTTGATTTAAAATAACTTTTCAGCACATTTCAACTAAAAAAAGTAGGTGAAAAAGTACTATCAAATTATTGATTTCTGTTGCTTTCTGTTGAAAGCATTTTATTGACAAGTTTTAGGCTGCTTTCACAGTAAGACGTTACAGCAGCCAATAACGCAGCCCAACGCACAGCACTGTAAAATCAATGTGCTTGTTCACAGTGCACACGTTCCGTTACATAGTAACACAGCACGTTCAAACAAAGTGCTGCATGCTGTACGTTATACTGGGCTAAGCCACGTTAGACTGTTTGCACGTGCGCAGTTATGTTGGAGGAGGAGGTCTCCCCTCCTCCTCTGCACCAGCCACATGGCTAAATAATATTCACTGCACTGTGTGACGTGCAATGTTTACTTCCTGGAGCGGTCGCTCTGTGCGGCGATTGGCCGGCGGGACCACATGATGCGGATCACGTGGTCTCCGCATCCCATAGCATAAAAAAGGCGCACCAAGAGCTGCGCAACGCGGCTCTTGGTAGCGTCCTCCTACAATACCACCAGGCGTTGCGTTAGGGGCACGTTATGCGACCTATAACATCCCCTAAAACGCAACGTCCTGGTGGGTAAGAGGCTTAAAATTATCACCTAGGAGAAAACTCAGGTGAAAAAGTGAATTGCATATGGGCCACAGTCTCTGTGTGGCGTCGTGATATAGGTCACGCAAGTTAAAGTGAGCCATTGCGGCCCACGGGAGCGGCGGTTTTTGCGGCTACCTGATCCGCTCAGCCCTGCGAATCAGGTAGCCTACTTTTTAATAAAAAAAATGTTTGAGCCCACCTCGGGCTCTCTTTAAACCGATAACGACCGCTGCTGCCGAGAATCTAGTGTGAGAACAGCGGCCCCTGATGCTCCCCGACCAGCGATCAGCCCAGCAGATTGATTTGGCCGAGAGCACCGTTCTCCCCCCTCACCCTGCCCGATATGTGACATCAACCGCTCGCCACTCCCTAATCCCTGCAGCGTCACCTAAGAGTCCCATCCCTGCCAGGCCACATGTCTAGTAGGTGCGTACAAGGCAATAAGCCTGGTACACACTTTCAATTACGATTGGCCAACCACTGACCAATTTCACCACCTCCATGTTTTACGAGGGTCAACAGATATTGAATGCTATGAACCGATTGTATAGGTAAGCTTTCGTACTACATGGTGGTGGTAAAATTGGTCAGTGATTGGCCAATCAATCATAACTGAAAGTGGGTACTCGGCTTTAGAATGGAGACAATCCTGTACATTCCTCTCAGAATTTGTATTGGCCCAAATGCAAGACTTTTTAGACATTAAATTTATGTGAAAATGATTAGCATCCATCTGACAACATCTAATTGCCATAAGTGCAAAATGCGCAACCAGTCGGCTTGTAAGAAATTCCAAATAGCTTCAGCCAAATATTCACCCTGTATGCAAATGTTTGCTCACCAGGATGCACAGCTGCTGCCAATCAGATTGCCATACTCTGATCAGCTGACAGATTTACTCAGCTGCTGGTTAATTGACAATCAGTTGGGGATTCTAGTCAGCCCCTCCTCCTGCACTTTAGTTTTCTGGTAAACAATTTCTCATCTGTGTGTACAGTGGAATCTGCAGAGTTCAGGTGGGTTGATGATAATGCTGTATCTGTCCCATGTCCTCCAGCCAGCAGGGGGTGCTGTGCTGACTCCTGTCACCTGGCTGCACTCAAGTAAGTGACTTTATTGTTTTGTTATCATATAAAAGGTGATAGATCTGAAGTTGTATGTTTGAGGTGACCCACTACTGAACCTGTATCAGGACTCTTCCATGCTTGTTTTACCACAGCTCAACTAAATGAACATATAATTCAGTGAATGCATTAAGCTTGTAACTGTGTGTGCGCATTATGACATAAAAAAAGGTCTATCCATACAACGCAGTGCTGCTACAGGGCAACCATCTTCTTGGTTAAGATTGAATCTGATGTGAAAAGCATGTGGAGGCTGCCATATTTATATATGTTTATGCAATACCAGTTGCCTGGCAGTCAGGGCCGGTTTAAGCAACAATGGGGCCCCAGGGCAAAATAAACCTGGGGGGCCCCCCCAACATATACCCCGGAACAAAAATCGGCATTAGGGGACCTTTTTTGCAGCTGGTATAGTCAGGGTGTGAAGTCCCAATCGGTCAGAGCTCCACGTTCTGGCTATCCCAGCCTGCATGGGGGACAAGGGATTAAAAAGTTTCAGGAAGGGAGACCCTACATAATTTAAAAAAAAAAAAAAATTCCCACACTCTAAACATAAAAAAAATTGGGAAAATAGGAAAAAATGCCAGGGATCTTCATACAGCCATATTGCGGCTGTATAGCGATCCCTGGCCAAAGCGCTGCAGCTGCGTATAGACCCCCTGGAAACCCCGTCAGGAAATGTATTGCGATTTCGTTTGATGCATGTAAAATTACACTACCGTTAGGTTTGCTACTAAAAGTGACATTTACCGCATTTAAAAGTATACTTTTTTCCTTCAAAACTTTAAAATCGATTTTCTCAAAAACTATAAGGTCTTTTTGAAAAATTGTTTTTTCCTCTTATTCCTAATGATCTCCTTAACATATCCTGCAAATTTAGAGTTTCTAGCATTTAAGGTGGATTTGCTATTAACCATTAAAGTCGGCAGGTTTTTAAATGTTTTTTTTCCTTTGAAACTTTAAAATCGATTTTCTCAAAAACTACAAGGCCGATTTGAATTTTTTTTTCCCTCTTGTAGCCACTGGGGGCCCCTACAAGCTCTGGGGCCCTGGGGCAGCTGCCTCCTTTGCCTTAATGGTAGCGCCGGCCCTGCTGGCAGTCCTGAGGATCTCTTTGGCTGCAATAGTGCCTGAATCACGCTTGAAACAAGCACACAAGTCATTAGGTCAAACTTATAAGAAGAAAAAGAGCCCCTGACTCTTTTCCCTGACTATCCATGGCGGCCTGGAGGGGGAATAGTAATTAAATCGGCCCGGACTTGTGCAGAAGCAGGATCAGCCATATACCGGCTGTATCCTGCGCCCAAGTCTACCGGCGCCGATTTCAAATGTATGCCGGATGCAGCGTTAGGACCCCCTGACAGCAGCAGACGGCAATATTTAGCTTTGGGATCCAGCGCAGGCACAGTATCTACCCCCTCGGGCTCTGGTGGAAATAGCTGAGCCTGATCAGGTTGGCAATTTGCACCAGACCACCAGGGGGGAAGTATCGGCGTGAGCTGCAGGCACTGCTGTGTCTGTGCGAATCTGATGACAAGCTTGTTGGAAATTGTTTGGGGGAAGCCAATGCTGGAATGGGGCTACACAGGAGGATGGGGAACCCTCCTTAGCATCAGTGGCTTCCCCCTCCTTGAGGAGAGTAACGCATGGGGCACTTTTTCCCTTACTGAAAGTTAGAAAATCTGATGTGCATGATTGTTCAGTGTCTATGGCCATGCGTATTTGAGGCAGAGGACAACCCTGCAATCAGTGGCATAGCAATAGGGGTTGCAGAGGTAGCAACCGCATCAAGACCCTTGGGCCATAGGGGCTCTTCCTCAACCAAAGTATCAGCTCTCTATTGGTCCTGTGCTGGTAATAATCACTTCTATAGATGCTCTGAATAGTAGTAATCATTAACAAACTGTTCCCCATCTCCTTCTTGCATGTAAAACTTGCACCGGGGCCCATAGCTACGCCACTGCCTATACAATTCACATTGTTTAAAACAAAATAAATATGGCAGCATCCTCACCCCTCTCAGCTTCAGATTCCTGAGGCTCTAAACAATGAGATTCTGTACCTAGGTAGGGAGAAGCCTCTGGATAGTTAAAATGCTTTTTTTGTCCATTTTGAAAATATCTGACAAGCAAGAGCTTGTTAAGTCATAGCCATGCTCCTCACTGCGTTGTGTGAGTATGGCTAAGTGCAATGCAGCTGAAACCACTCGTCTATTGTATTGGATACGTTTTATATAATCTGTATCGACTAGCAATACTTCCCTGGGAGTGCAATAGTTATTTTGTATCGTGATGTTTGTAGGCTGGGAGGAGTTGTGTTCCTGAAGCAAGAATGGGCAATGAGATGCAAATTAATGCAGCTGATCTTTTGCATGTGTGCAGCATCTTGCAATGATTTTTATCTGATGTGGAGTTCGGCTCCATAGAATAGACTGTGGGCTCTATTCATAAAACATTTGTGGTAAAAAAAAATCTTGGAGGGAAAACACTGCATCGGTATTTTACACTTTTGTGTGCTAATTCATATACATGTTTACACTTGCGATAATAGGTCGGGGAATTCCCCACTAAACTGGCAGTACTGGCTGAGTTGTTACATTTGCTGGCTGAGTTGTTACATTTTCTCCTGCAGAGACAGCGTTAGTATAAAGGAGGCAGCCCCAGCATCCCTTTACATGTGCATTTTTCTGCCTCTCCTCCTGAATCTGTGCTGAATCTGTCTATTAGTCTTCCTAAACAATCTATTTAATTGCTGCAACTTAGAAGTTCCAGAAATGTTACACATGCCGGCTTTCTGATGTGAAATTTATCTGAAAACAGGTACCCAAGGGGTTAAAAAAACCACAGCCTTGGTATTCCGGAATTCCTGGTCTGTTCTGCTTTTACTGCAGCTGCCTGGGAGGTCTGTCTCTCCATTAGCTTTGCTGTTATCTGCTGGCTTATTGCCTTATCTAAACAGCCAGGTTTCTCCGCACACATTCCGCCTGCTCTAATCTTTATGAATTAACCTTCAGTGACGTGTTGTGATAATCTCCGCACAAGGCGGTAATTTCCCCGCACTGCTCAGGAATGTCAGATTTTCATGCGGAAACAGCTTTTATGAATGCCCACTTTGCTAAATGGTCGGGAAAGTCAGCTGGGTACTTATCCGTTAGCCGGGCGCATCCGGCAGGTGGTGCTAATGCGTATATCAAAAAAGGGCGCCTGGAAAAAAGGGCGCGGGGTGTAGCCGAAATTAGAAGTTTGAATGCAAAACCGTATTTTTCGTTTAAGAGGTTATAAACGATAATTTAGTGCTAAATACGTTAAATAAATGGAAATGAAATGGCAAAATACCGTCTATAACAGTAAACTAATTCTGAAATGAAACGTCAAATAGCGTCTATAGCAAAAACGATATTTACACTTGTATTAAGCATAGTACTAGAATGGTAGGTTTTACAGGTATTTTACTACAATTATACCTAACTTTAGGGTCACAGATATCTCTCCTTATCCCTATCCCTCACACCTAGACCCCCCTTTGTGTAAATACACATAATGTAATAAATTGTATATATTACATATATTGTACTATAACTATACCTAACCTTACTCTCATACAGAGCCCTCCCTGTACCTATCCCTAACCCCTAGACCCCCCTGGTGGTGCCTAAACCTAAGACCCCCCTGGTGGTGCCTAAACCTAAGACTCCCCTGGTGGTGCCTAAACCTAAGACCCCCCTGTTGGTGCCTAAACCTAAGACCCCCCTGTTGGTGCCTAAACCTAAGACCCCCCTGGTGGTGCCTAAACCTAAGACCCCCCTGGTGGTGCCTAAACCTAAGACCCCCCTGTTGGTGCCTAAACCTAAGACTCCCCTGGTGGTGCCTAAACCTAAGACCCCCCTGTTGGTGCCTAAACCTAAGACTCCCCTTCTGGTGCCTAAACCTAAGACCCCCCTGTTGGTGCCTAAACCTAAGACTCCCCTGGTGGTGCCTAAACCTAAGACCCCCCTGTTGGTGCCTAAACCTAAGACCCCCCTGGTGGTGCCTAAAACTAACCACCACCCTGGTCCTAACCCTCCCTGTACCTATCCCTAACCCCTAGACCCCCTAGTAATGCCTAAACCTAACCATCCCCACTGCACAAAACACGCTAAACACATATAAACAATAATATATTTAATCCTTAAAATACTTCACTCCAAATAACATGAATAAAATAATTTATATATTTGGAATAGAATAACTAGCCTTAAAATCACGTAGAAATCTTAAAATAACAGTAATATTTAAAGCGATATTTTAGTAACTATAATCAACGCATTAGAAGTGTTAAAACAAAGTTAATACCATAAGCGATGTATTTCTAATACAATCAGCTTTAGAAACGTTATTTAAGCATTATACATATGAAAACGAATTTTAAATGATAAAAGAAGTGTAAACGAAATTTTAGTTGTTATAGTTTTATAAGCGCATTTTTAAAACGAAAAAACTAGTTAAAACCCATATAAGCGAAATTTACAAACGAAAAAATAAGTATAATACAAAGTCTAAACGAACTTGTAAACGATATTTGTTATAAACTTTATCCTGTAAACGAAAACCTTTGTTAACACGATCCCTGTAACCGCTATTTCTCGTGCGCCCTTTTTTCCTGTCGGGCGCCGAATAGCCGATATTTTGCATTGCAGTCTATGGCGGCGCCCTTTTTGTCCACTATCCCTGTGCGCCCTTTTTTACTAGTTCCGGTGCTAATTACTATTCCCCCTCCAGGCCGACATGGATAGTAGGGAACTCTGGTGGAGTTTTGTCGCCACCTAGAGGATGCGCCCGGCTAACGGATAAGTACCGCCAGCTGTTTTGAGCGGAAAACTTGCGGTAAAGTTTTATGAATAGAGCCCCGTGTAGAGTATGGCTCTCATACTACATGGAAGGGGGTAAAATTGGTCTGTGAACTTTCCTTTTTCAAAGACTTTTATCTGATGTGTGTACCCACCTTTTTAGCTCGCGGCACTAGTGTACTCTAGGGGGCCCAATGTGTATCCTAATAAACAGTCGCTTCTTGCTAGTGGTGAGCTTAATATATTTGGTTATGACCACTGATTTAGGGGACCCAGGTGGAAATCCAAACTATAACATTGCACACTAGGACCTGTGGTTTTTGGCCGCTGGGTTTCAGGCACGGCACTCGCTTCGGCTACAGTCTCCGCCCACACAACTTTACTAAACCTATTCTGTTGGTGGCGTGGATAGTGACTCCTGCTGGGTCCCCTATTTCTTACAAATGGAAGTGGACCTTTTTCTATGGGGAACCCCGTTGGGTCCTCTGAAGTAGACTACAGCTGAATTGGATTAGTCTATTTCCAAGCTGAATACATTTGTCAGACAGAATGTGCGACAACTTGAAATGATCTGCATCTAATTAATCGTCTCTGTCAGATCAGATGTCACTCTAAAGGTGCGTACACACATGCGACTATAGTCGTTTGTAACGATCGTTCCCCGATCTTTACCAACGACGATCGTTACAAAAAACGAACCAACGACTATTAAGGCAAACGACGAACGAGGCAAATCGCTACAAAACAAAGTTCTGTCTTGGCGGATTTTTACCACCGACGATCGTTAGCAAAAGTGGTACATCGTTGGAAACGATCGTTCGTACCAGGCTGGACATGCGCATTTCACTTTTTCTCCAAGGAACTTTACAATTTTATGCGCAGGCGCATTAAGTGCTTTTACGTGGTGTAACGTTCGTTCTAACGATGTGATCGTTACACACTTTTTACAACTAACTTTACTTCGGTCGTTCTTTCGTCAATTAAAAGATCGTTCGTCGTTGACAACGAACGATCGTTGTCGCATGTGTGTACGTAGCATTAGGCCCCGTTCACACTTGCGTTTCTCTGCCAAACGGACCGGATGACATGACCAGATCCGGATCGGAACCGTACGGTTCTGATCCGGATCCGATCTGGTCAGGTTGCATCAGGTGTTCATCCGGATGCGATCCGGATCCGTTTGGCAAAAGAGAGTAGAAATAAATAAAAATGTTGGGGTCTGGGAGGTCAGCAGAAGGTGCACCTGTGGAATCAGGTCCTCCGCTGTTTAGGCCTCACCTCCACCTCCGACATACTGCCAACAGCTCCAGCACGTTAGTCACTGCTGCTCCACTCCAGAAATGCTTGCCCATGTGTCCCCATCCAAAATGGCCGCTAGAATACGCATAGGAAGTGGGGTAGAACGTCAGGTGTTTGTAGGCAGTGTGTTCTGTGCTTTCCGTTCCCCATTGGTTTCTATTTCCGGATGGTGCAGTCAGGCTCCGGTCAGGGTGCGCGGGCCGGATGATCCGGACCCGAAAAATAGCGCATGTTGGAAAAGTGTCCGGAGTCCGGATCCGATCCGGCTCCGTACTGTACGGAACGGACGCGTGTGAACGTCCGCATAGCTTTTGCATTGCTATGTGGAACGTACGTTCCGTTTGTACAGTATACGGTCTGGATCCGACCCGGCGAATCCGGACAGCGAACGCTAATGTGAACCAGGCCTTAGGCTTCCTTTCCAAGAACTGTTGATAGGCAGTGAAATGCCTCTCAAACTCTCACAACTGCTCACTGCTGCTTGGTAACTGCTTGTTGCTGCCTGGTAACTGCTCATTGCTGCCTGGTAACTGCTTGCTGAGCACACAGCTCAACAGTTCGTGGAATAGAGGCCTTATGCAGCTTGAAAATGGATCAAATAAAACTGAGGTGAAATTTAGTCCATTTTCAAGCTGTATAATTGTGCATAATTCTACATCAACTCGGAAAGGATTTGCATATCGTTCACTCACTCACACTCTCTCTGGCCTGGTGCACACCGAGCGTTTTTTTGCAGCGATCCGCAATCCGCTTCCACCTGTGAAAACGCTTGGCTAATGTATCTCAATGGGATGGTGCACATCAGCGGTTTGCGTTTTTTAGCAAACCACAAATGTGCCTCCTGCAGCATGTTTGCGGTTTGCAGAAGCTGTTTTGCCTCATTGTAAAGTATAGTAAAAACGCAAACCGCTCTGAAAAACGCTAGATCAGAGCGGTTTTCCAGGCGTTTGTGTTACAGAAGCTGTTCAGTAACCGCTTTACTGTAACAATATTTGTAATCTGCTACACAAAATGGTTTGAAATCCGCTCCAAAAATCTCTCGCGTTTTGAGGATCTGCCAGCGGTTTTGGTGTGCACTGGGACACACACCACGCCTAGAGCGTTTGGAGGCGTTGCGGCGGCTGCGCGGTCAGGCTTTCAGTAGCGTTCGCGTCGCATTCGGATGCGGTTGTTTTTTCTTCCCCCAGGGGGACATTAACCGTCGCTGTTAACTGCTCGAACGCTAGCGAAAATCAGGACCCGAACGCTGCGTTTGTGTAAACGCTCCTATTCACTTGAATGGGAGCGTTTAACGCCAAGTCCCGAACGCTGGCGGTAAACGCTCTCCAAACGTCCGTCTGAACCAGCCCTCATTCAGTAGAGACTGAGTGTAGCAGGATTAGTAGCCAGGCATGGACTGGCCGCCTTTTATTCAGTGATTTCTCGCCTGGAGTGACAAAATGGACACACACACACACACACACACACACACACACACACACACCGCACACCGCACACCGCACACCCCCCACACCCCACCCCCCCCACACCCCCACCCCCCACCCCCCACCCCACACCCCACACACCCCACACCCCACCCCCCACCCCCCACACACCCCACACCCCACACCCCACACACCCCACACCCCACACCCCACACCCCACACACCCCACACACACCACACACACCACACACACCACACACACCACACACACCACACACACACCACACACCCCACCCCCCACCCACCCACACCCCCACCCCCCACCCCCCACCCCCCACACACCCCACACCCCACACCCCACACCCCACACACCCCACACCCCCACACCCCCACACCCCCCACACCACACACCCCACACCCCACACCCCACACCCCACACACCCCACACACACCACACACACCACACACCACACACACACACACACCACACACACCACACACACCACACACACCACACACACCACACACACCACACACACCACACACACCAACACACCACACACCACACACCACACACCACACACCACACACACCACACACACACACACACACACACACACCACACACACACACACACCACACACACACACACACACCACACACACCACACACACCACACACACCACACACACACACACACACACACACACACCACACACACCACACACCACACACCACACACCACACACCCCACACACCCCACACACCCCACACACACCACACACACCACACACACCACACACACCACACACACCACACACACCACACACCACACACCCCCACACACACCACACACACCACACACACCACACACACCACACACACCACACACCACACACCACACACACCACACACACCACACACACCACACACACCACACACACCACACACACCACACACACCACACACACCACACACACCACACACACCACACACACCACACACACCACACACACCACACACACCACACACACCACACACACCACACACACACACACCACACACACCACACACCACACCACACACACCCACACACCACACACACACACACCACACACCACACACACCACACACACCACACCACCACACACACCACACACACCACACACACCACACACACCACACACACACACACCACACACCACACACACCACACACACCACACACCACACACCACACACCCACACACCCCACACACCCCACACACCACACACACCACACACCACACACACCACACACACCCACACACCACACACACCACACACACCACACACACCACACACACCACACACACCACACACACCACACACACCACACACACCACACACACCACACACCACACACACCACACACCACCACACACACCACACACACCACACACACCACACACACCACACACCACACACACCACACACACCACACACACACACACACCACACACACCACACACACAACACACACCACACACACACACACCACACACACACACACACCACACACACCACACACACCACACACACCACACACACCACACACACACACACACACCACACACCACACACACCACACACCCACACACACCACACACACCACACACCACACACACCACACACACCACACACACCACACACACCACACACACCACACACACCACACACACCACACACACCACACACACCACACACCACACACCACACACACCACACACACCACACACACACACACACACACCACACACCACACACACCACACACACCACACACACCACACACACCACACACACCACACACACCACACACACCACACACACCACACACCACCACCACACCACACACCACACACCACACACCACACCACACACCACACACCACACACCACACACCACACACACCACACACACCACACACACCACACACACCACACACACCACACACACCACACACACCACACACCCCACACCCCACACCACACACACACCACACACACCACACACACCACACACACCACACACACCACACACACACACACACCACACACACCACACACACACACACACCACACACCCCACACCCCACACCACACACACACCACACACACCACACACACCACACACACCACACACACCACACACACCACACACACCACACACACCACACACACCACACACACACACACACCACACACACCACACACACCACACACACCACACACACCACACACACCACACACACACACACACACACCACACACCACACACACACACACACCACACACCACACACCACACACACCACACACACCACACACACCACACACACCACACACACCACACACACCACACACACCACACACACCACACACACCACACACACCACACACACCACACACACACACACACCACACACACACACACCACACCACACACACCACACACCACACACACACCACACACACCACACACACCACACACACCACACACACCACACACACCACACACACCACACACACCACACACACCACACACACCACACACACCACACACACCACACACACCACACACACCACACACACACACACACACACACCACACACACACACACACACACACACACACACACACACACACACACACACCACACCACACCCACACACACCACACACACACACACACCACACACACACACACACACACACACCACACACACCACACACACCACACACACCACACACACCACACACACACACACCACACACCACACCCACACACACCACACACACACACACCACACACACCACACACACCACACACACACACACACACCCACACACACCACACACACACCACACACACACCACACACCACCACACACACCACACACACCACACACACCACACACCACACACCACACACACACCACACACACACACACACACCACACACACCCACACACCACACACACCACACACACCACACACACCACCACACACCACACACACCACACACACCACACACACCACACACACCACACACACCACACACACCACACACACCACACACACCACACACACCACACACACCACACACACACCACACACACCACACACACCACACACACCACACACACCACACACACCACACACACCACACACACCACACACACCACACACCACACACACCCACACACACCACACCACCACACACACCACACACACCACACACACCACACACACCACACAC